>NC_088242.1:10208214-10245714 GCF_036934945.1 Oncorhynchus masou masou
GAAGAGAGAGTGAGAGGAGAGAGAGTGAGAGGGGAGAGAGAGAGAGAGAGAGAGAGATAGTGAGGGAGAGGGAGAACGTTATGAATTTAGTGATTTCCCTCGCCAGAGCTGATGTCAAGAAGAGTACACTTGCGTTTGTATGTGTGTGTTTGTATGTGTTTGTGTGTGTGCGTGTGTGTGTCTTTGTATGTGTGTGTTTGCATTTGTGAGCTTATCTTCTGTCAATGTGAGGCTGTGTTCAGCATTCATCCGTCCACCCTCTGATTGATTGAGTGGCTCCACTCCCCAGCTGCAGGAATTAAGAAAAGGGCTTTTGCTTTGCAACTGCTTAATCCAAAATGGCGGAACACCAGCCACCAGAGCCACCCGATCTGTACCTTTCATTTCACTTAAAAAGGTTTGTAATCAAATTCGGGAAATGTTCCCAAAATTCCCAGGATTTCCAGAAATTTTATTCCCTCCAGGAATATTCCAACTGGGATTTCTGCGAAACCGGAGACTGTTCGTCTGGACATGAATTAAACCATATTTGTTTGTGATTGGGTAGATTTATTTAACCAATATCTGTATACTCTGAATAATTCACAAGATCCCACAGGAGAGACGTAAATCTGCGTGCATAATTTGGGCATATTTATGTTCATCTAATTTTAAAAAAGTTAGATGGCTTTGTTGTGCTTAGTCCACCGAATAAACAGGAAAAGGTAGAAGAAGACAAAACACACACACAGGCACACACACACATAGGGGGGGGTGAGAAGGGTTTATCCTATTGGTTTATCCTGACACACACACACACACACACACACACACACACACACACACACACACAGTTTGTTCCACACACACACAACACACACACATATACACACACAGGCAAGCACCATGGTCACAACTGGAAGCCAAGACACACACACATATACACACACAGGCACACACACATACACACACACACACGTAGGCACACGCACACATATAAACATGCAGGCACACACACACACACACACACACACACACACACACACACACACACACACACACACACACACACACACACACACACACACACACACACACACACACACACACACACACACACACACACACACAGACATACAGGACACACACACACACACAGGTATTTTCTGTCTCGGGGGAGTCCTCTAAGACCGCCTGTTGACAAAGCGGAGTAGACATGAAAGATCATCAAATTAGCAAATTGCACCCAATTCCCTATCTAGTGCACTACTTTACTATGCAGGGAATTGGGTGCCATTTGGGACACCGAAGAGACTGGCAGATATCCAATCTGACAGAAGAAAAAGCTTTGAAGCTGTATTGCATCTGCATTATACTATGTATGTTGCTAAGTGACGAGATCTAATCTCAAAGATCTTAGAAAAAAGGCTTCCAGAAGTGTTCTTCAGCTTTTCCCATTACGAGAACCCCTTTTGGTTCCAGGTAGAACCCTCTTGGAGTCAAAAATGGTTCTACCTGGAACCAAAAATTGTTATTCAAAGGCTTCTCCTATGGGGATAGCTGAAAAAAAACATTTTTGGTTCTAGATAGCACCTTACATTTTCTAAGAGAGTAGCGGATGAATCTCTCTCTCTCTCTCTCTCTCTCCCCCCTCTCTCTATCTCTCTCTCCCCCCTCTCTCTATCTCTCTCTCCCCCCTCTCTCTATCTCTCTCTCCCCCCTCTCTCTCTCTCTCTCTCTCTCTCTCTCTCTCTCTCTCTCGTTCTCTCTCTGTCTCTCTCTGATTGCTACGAGGAAGTGTTCCAGTTGATGCATATGGTGCTATGTGACATATCATCTCGAATGGCACCCTAAGCCCTATTTACTGCACTACTTTTTACCTAGACCGGATAAAAGTAGGGCACTAAATAGGGAATGGGGTACTATTGGGATACACATGGAGCATTCAACAGATGCAGGATCCTAATTTGTGTCAGTTTGCTACAGCAGCAAAACAATCCTGCAACAGAAAATGTGAATTATTATGTGGATTATAATTAAAGATATGTTTTTGTAGGGGTTGATACATTTTTCACGAGGGAAAATCAAGTGAGTACAGTAGTACAGCGAATATGCTTCTCGTGTGGGGGTCTGTGTGTTGGAGTACTGCAAATATGCTTCTCGTGTGGGGGTCTGTGTGTTGGAGTACTGCGAATATGCTTCTCGTGTGGGGGTCTGTGTGTTGGAGTACTGCAAATATGCTTCTCGTGTGGGGGTCTGTGTGTTGGAGTACTGCGAATATGCTTCTCGTGTGGGGGTCTGTGTGCATTTTCCATTTCTAGCCAGGTTCAGTTTAATGTCTCAATCTACCCCTTTGGCATCATGAGAAGATTTCACATGAAAAACCTGCCCCGAATATTAAGTTCTCTCTCTCTCTGTCTCTCTCTCTCTCTCTCTCTCTCTCTCTCTCTCTCTCTCTCTCTCTCTCTCTCTCGCTCTCTCTCTCTTTCTTCATATTTCCCTCACACTCCCGTCCCCCTTTCTGGTTTCTCTCTCAGTGAGCCTGGCTCACCCTCCAGTCTTGGCTTTAGCTACCACATAGTTCCATTGCCAGGGGGCATCCCACCTCCCTCTGCCCAGCGTCAGGGCTCTGAGGTGGGGAATGCTGAGTGCTCGGGGCCCCTGGTCTGGCACGGAGGTCCTGACTGTTAGGGCTGTTGGTAGCGGATCAAAGTCTCACTGGTGTGTGTGTCCATGCCTGTGCATGTGTGTGTGTGTTTGGGCACCAGGCTAAACTGAGAGGAACTGGGAGACCCACCTCTCCAGCTGTCCCTGGTGATGAGCCAAAATGAAATGGAGAAAGGGAGGTATAGGGTGATGGGGGTGTAGGGAGAGGGGGATGTAGGGAGAGGGGGATGTAGGGTGATGGGGTGTAGGGAGAGGGGGATGTAGGGGGAGGGGGATGTAGGGAGAGGGGGTTGTAGGGAGAGGGGGATGTAGGGAGAGGGGGATGTAGGGAGAGGGGGATGTGGGGAGAGGGGGATGTAGGGTGATGGGGGTGTAGGGAGAGGGGGTGTAGGGTGAGGGGGTGTAAGGAGAGGGGGTGTAGGGAGAGGGGGATGTAGGGAGAGGGGGATGTAGGGAGAGGGGGGTGTAGGGAGAGGGGGATGTAGGGAGAGGGGGATGTAGGGAGAGGGGGATGTAGGGTGATGGGGGTGTAGGGAGAGGGGGTGTAGGGAGAGGGGGGTGTAGGGAGAGGGGGGTGTAGGGAGAGGGGGATGTAGGGAGAGGGGGATGTAGGGTGACGGGGGTGTAGGGAGAGGGGGTGTAGGGAGAGGGAGGTGTAGGGAGAGGGGGATGTAGGGAGAGGGGGATGTAGGGAGAGGGGGATGTAGGGTGATGGGGGTGTAGGGGAGAGGGGGTGTAGGGAGAGGGGGTGTAGGGAGAGGGGGATGTAGGGAGAGGGGGATGTAGGGTGACGGGGGTGTAGGGAGAGGGGGGTGTAGGGAGAGGGAGGTGTAGGGAGAGGGGGATGTAGGGAGAGGGGGATGTAGGGAGAGGGGGATGTGGGGAGAGGGGGATGTAGGGAGAGGGGGGTGTAGGGTGAGGGGGGTGTAAGGAGAGGGGGGTGTAGGGAGAGGGGGATGTAGGGAGAGGGGGATGTAGGGAGAGGGGGTGTAGGGAGAGGGGGATGTAGGGAGAGGGGGATGTAGGGAGAGGGGGGTGTAGGGAGAGGGGGATGTAGGGAGAGGGGTTGTAGGGAGAGGGGGATGTAGGGAGAGGGGGATGTAGGGAGAGGGGGATGTAGGGAGAAGGGGATGTAGGGTGATGGGGGTGTAGGGAGAGGGGGTGTAGGGAGAGGGGGATGGAGGGAGAGGGGGTGTAGGGAGAGGGGGTGTAGGGAGAGGGGGTGTAGGGTGAGGGGGTGTAAGGAGAGGGGGTGTAGGGAGAGGGGGATGTAGGGAGAGGGGGATGTAGGGAGAGGGGGGTGTAGGGAGAGGGGGGTTGTAGGGAGAGGGGGATGTAGGGAGAGGGGGATGTAGGGGAGAGGGGGATGTAGGGTGACGGGGGTGTAGGGAGAGGGGGTGTAGGGAGAGGGAGGTGTAGGGAGAGGGGGATGTAGGGAGAGGGGGATGTAGGGTGATGGGGGTGTAGGGAGAGGGGGTGTAGGGAGAGGGGGGTGTAGGGAGAGGGGGATGTAGGGAGAGGGGGATGTAGGGTGACGGGGGTGTAGGGAGAGGGGGTGTAGGGAGAGGGAGGTGTAGGGAGAGGGGGATGTAGGGAGGGGGGATGTAGGGAGAGGGGGATGTGGGGAGAGGGGGATGTAGGGAGAGGGGGTGTAGGGTGAGGGGGTGTAAGGAGAGGGGGTGTAGGGAGAGGGGGGATGTAGGGAGAGGGGGATGTAGGGGGAGAGGGGTGTAGGGAGAGGGGGATGTAGGGAGAGGGGGATGTAGGGAGAGGGGGTGTAGGGAGAGGGGGATGTAGGGAGAGGGGGTTGTAGGGAGAGGGGGATGTAGGGAGAGGGGGATGTAGGGAGAGGGGGATGTAGGGAGAAGGGGATGTAGGGTGATGGGGGTGTAGGGAGAGGGGGGTGTAGGGAGAGGGGGATGGAGGGAGAGGGGGTGGGGGAGAGGGGGTGTAGGGAGAGGGGGTGTAGGGTGAGGGGGTGTAAGGAGAGGGGGTGTAGGGAGAGGGGGATGTAGGGAGAGGGGGATGTAGGGAGAGGGGGTGTAGGGAGAGGGGGTTGTAGGGAGAGGGGGATGTAGGGAGAGGGGGATGTAGGGAGAAGGGGATGTAGGGAGAGGGGGGTGTAGGGAGAGGGGGATGTAGGGAGAGGGGGATGTAGGAGAGAGGGGGATGTAGGGTGATGGGGGTGTAGGGAGAGGGGGTGTAGGGAGAGGGGGGTGTAGGGAGAGGGGGATGTAGGGAGAGGGGGATGTAGGGAGAGGGGGTGTAGGGGAGGGGGATGTAGGGGAGAGGGGGATGTAGGGTGACGGGGGTGTAGGGAGAGGGGGTGTAGGGAGAGGGAGGTGTAGGGAGAGGGGGATGTAGGGAGAGGGGGATGTAGGGAGAGGGGGATGTGGGGAGAGGGGGATGTAGGGAGAGGGGGTGTAGGGTGAGAGGGGGGGTGTAAGGAGGGGGGTGTAGGGAGAGGGGGATGTAGGGAGAGGGGGATGTAGGGAGAGGGGGTGTAGGGAGAGGGGGATGTAGGGAGAGGGGGATGTAGGGAGAGGGGGTGTAGGGAGAGGGGGATGTAGGGAGAGGGGTTGTAGGGAGAGGGGGATGTAGGGAGAGGGGGATGTAGGGAGAGGGGGATGTAGGGAGAAGGGGATGTAGGGTGATGGGGGTGTAGGGAGAGGGGGTGTAGGGAGAGGGGGATGGAGGGAGAGGGGTGTAGGGAGAGGGGGTGTAGGGAGAGGGGGTGTAGGGTGAGGGGGTGTAAGGAGAGGGGGTGTAGGGAGAGGGGGATGTAGGGAGAGGGGGATGTAGGGAGAGGGGGGTGTAGGGAGAGGGGGTTGTAGGGAGAGGGGGATGTAGGGAGAGGGGGATGTAGGGAGAAGGGGATGTAGGGAGAGGGGGATGTAGGGAGAAGGGGATGTAGGGAGAGGGGGTGTAGGGAGAGGGGGATGTAGGGAGAGGGGGATGTAGGGAGAGGGGGATGTAGGGAGAGGAGGGTGTAGGGTGATGGGGGTGTGGGGAGAGGGGGTGTAGGGAGAGGGGGTGTAGGGAGAGGGGGATGTAGGGAGATCGGGGTGTAGGGAGAGGGAGGTGTAGGGTGATGGGGGATGTAGGGAGAGGGGGGTGTAGGGAGAGGGGTGTAGGGAGACGGGGATGTAGGGAGAGGGGGATGTAGGGAGAGGGGGATGTAGGGAGATGGGGGTGTAGGGAGAGGGGGGTGTAGGGAGAGGGGGGTGTAGGGAGAGGGGGGTGTAGGGAGAGGGGGATGTAGGGAGAGGAGGATGGAGAGAGAGGGGGACGTAGAGAGGGGATGTAGAGAGAGGGGGATGTAGAGAGGGGGACGTGAGAGAGAGGGGACGTAGAGAGAGGGGACGTAGTGAAGGGACGTAGAGAGAGGGGGATGTAGGGAGAGGGGAACGTAGAGAGAGGGGGACGTAGTGAAGGGACGTAGAGAGAGGGGGATGTAGGGAGAGGAACGTAGAGAGAAGGGGATGGAGAGATGGGGACGTAGAGAGGGGGACGTAGAGATGGGATGTAGAGCGAGGGGGACGTAGAGAGGGGCACGTAGAGAGGGGGACGTAGAGAGAGGGGGATGGAGAGAGAGGGGGACGTAGAGAGGGGATATAGAGAGAGGACGATGTAGAGAGAGGGGGACGTAGAGAGAGGGGGATGTAGAGAGAGTGGGATGTAGAGAGGGGGATGTAGAGAGGGGGATGGAGAGAGAGGGGGACGTAGAGAGGGGGATTCAAGCATTTTGCTACACTCGCATTAACATCTGCTAACCATGTGTATGTGACAAATACATTTTGATTTGATTTGATTTGGATGGAGAGAGAGGAGGATGTAGAGAGGGGGATGGAGAGAGAGGCGGACGTAGAGAGGGGGACGTAGAGAGGCGGACGTAGAGAGGGGGACGTAGTGAGGGGACGTAGAGAGAGGGAGACAGAGAGAGGGGGATGTAGAGAGAGGGGGATGTAGAGAGAGGGGGACGTGGAGAGAGGGGGACGTAGAGAAGGGGACGTAGAGAGGGGGACGTAGAGAGAGGAGGATGGAGAGAGAGGGGGACGTAGAGAGGGGATGTAGAGAGAGGGGGATGTAGAGAGAGGGGGACGTAGAGAGAGGGGGACGTAGAGAGAGGGGGACGTAGAGAGGTGGACGTAGTGAGGGGACGTAGAGAGAGGGGGACGTAGAGAGAGGGGGACGTAGAGAGAGGGGTACGTAGAGAGGGGGACGTAGAGAGGGGGACTTAGAGAGGGGGATGTAGAGAGAGGGGGACGTAGAGAGAGGGGAATGTAGAGAGAGGGGGATGGAGAGAGAGAGGGGATGAAGAAAGAGGGTGTCATGACGTTGCCCTCTTTGAGTACAGCGAGCACCATCCTCCGCTCACTGCTTCTTCAACCAGACTGCTGTGGTCAGAGGTCGTAAATTCCTGAGAAGACCTCATGGACACACAGTTATAGAGGGTAGTTTTTCATGGATAAGAACACCTCCTCCCAGCTGCCCACTGCACTGAAGATAGGAAACACTGTCACCAATGATAAATCCACTATAATTGAGAATTTCAATAAAAGCATTTTTTTACGGCTGACCGTCAACAGCACTGCATCCCCCACAGCAACTCGCCCAAGCCTTCCCCATTTCTCCGTCTCCCAAATCCAGTCAGCTGATGTTCTGAAAGAGCTGCAAAATCTGGACCCCTACAAATCAGCCGGGCTAGACAATCTGGACCCTTTCTTTCTAAAATTATCTGCCGAAATTGTTGCCACCCCTATTACTGGCCTGTTCAACTTCTCTTTCGTGTTGTCTGAGATTCCCAAAGATTGGAAAGCAGATGAGACCCAAACTGCTACAGACCTATATCTATCCTATCCTGCCTTTCTAAGGTCTTCGAAAGCCAAATCAACAAACAGATTACAGACCATTTCGAATCTCACCATACCTTCTCTGCTATGCAATCTGGTTTCAGAGCTCGTCATGGGTGCACCTCAGCCACGCTCAAGGTCCTAAACGATATCTTAACCGCCATCGATAAGAAACATTACTGTGCAGCCATATTCATTAATATGGCCAAGGCATTCGACTCTGTCAATTACCACATCCTCATCGGCAGACTCGACAGCCTTGGTTTCTCAAATGATTGCCTCGCCTGGTTCACCAACTACTTCTCTGATAGAGTTCAGTGTGTCAAATTGGAGGGTCTGCTGTCCGGTCCTCTGGCAGTCTCTATGGGGGTGCCACAGGGTTCAATTATTGGACCGACTCTCTTCTCTGTATACATCAATGATGTCGCTCTTGCTGCTGGTGATTTTCTGATCAACCTCTACGCAGATGACACCATTCTGTATACTTCTTGCCCTTCTTTGGACACTGTGTTAACAACCCTCCAGGCAAGCTTCACTGCCATACAACTCTCCTTCCGTGGCCTCCAATTGCTCTTAAATACAAGTAAAACTAAATGCATGCTCTTCAACCGATCGCTGCCTGCACCTGCCTGCCTGTCCAACATCACTATTCTGGACGGCTCTGACTTAGAATATGTGGACAACTACAAATACCTAGGTGTCTGGTTCGACTGTAAACTCTCCTTCCAGACCCACATCAAACATCTCCAATCCAAAGTTAAATCTAGAATTGGCTTCTTATTTCGCAACAAAGCATCCTTCACTCATGCTGCCAAACATACCCTTGTAAAAATCACCATTCTACCAATCCTTGATTTCGGCGATATCATTTACAAAATAGCCTCCAATACCCTACTCAACAAATTGGATGCAGTCTATCACAGTGCCATCCGTTTTGTCACCAAAGCCCCATATACTACCCACCATTGCGACCTGTATGCTCTCGTTTGCTGGCCCTCGCTTCATGCTCGTCGCCAAACCCACTGGCTACAGGTCATCTACAAGACCCTGCTAGGTAAAGTCCCCCCTTATCTCAGCTCACTGGTCACCATAGCAGCACCCACCTGTAGCACGCCTTAGCAGGTATATCTCTCTGGTCACCCCTAAAACCAATTCTTTCTTTGGCCGCCTCTCCTTCCAGTTCTCTGCTGCCAATGACTGGAACAAACTACAAAAATCTCTGAAACTGGAAACACTTATCTCCCTCACTAGCTTTAAGCACCAGCTGTCAGAGCAGCTCACCGGTTACTGCACCTGTACATAGTCCACCTATAATGTAGCCCAAACTACCTCTTTCCCTACGGTATTTATTTTATTTATTTATTAATTTTGCTCCTTTGCACCCCATTATTTTTATTTCTACTTTGCACATTCTTCCACTAATAGCCTCAGATATGAGGTTTACATCTAATTGTTGTATAAGATGAATGAGTGAGTATGATACTGTTTGTATATTTGTGTAATATGATTGTGGACTCTTTAATGAAGAAAAATACAATTCCCTTTTGATTTGAAATAAATCAGAGGACCGCCCCTGAGCCCAGTTAGGGTCAAACATCCTGGGACAGCCCTCTTTGCCCCTTCCCGAATTTAACCCAACTTTGAGAAATTATCCTCAGACCATGTTTCTCTCAATCACGGGAGTACAAAGGTTGCAGACCATTGCTGAATCTTTTAACCATCCCACGTGGTTAAACTCTTAGACTATCGATATCGACAGAATAAGAACAAGTCTTTGATACTAATTACTAGTCTGCAGCTAGGAATTCGGTATCATTGAACGTGAAGACCGACAACCGCCGAAACATATATTCTATAACGAATGTCACTTTGAACTATCCCCTCTAACCAAGACACAGAGAGAGAGGGAGATAGACGGACGATTCTACAAAAGACACAAACTTTTCACCAGCGATCAAGACAACACACTGAGCGTAAATATATATATTGATTGCAATTGTTCCCGACTGAGTGAGTGTTCATGTGCAAAGGATTAGCATTTCAATTGTTATAATTATCACTCTGTAGTGACTTCTTAGTCGACCCCCACTTCCCCTTTTGTCTAACAAGCCACCATGCCGGTTCAGCCCACTAGGACACATTCTATCATTTCATGTAACCATATTTACTGTTTGTTTATGTATTTCTGTGAATTACTTAGGTAGTAATAAATAAATGATTTAAGACAATTGATGTATGGATAGTGAAGACTGTGTTCGTGCAGACGTTTGGAATGAGACTAATGTGAGGTAAAGTAAATAAATCATTACTTTTGATCAGATATGAAAATATCTGAAAGGTTATATTGGGAAATTATAACTTTGTAATTCTGAATACTTTCCTCGGTGCCCCTATTTCCTAGTGAATTATAGGTACATGATTATTCAGTTTAATCGAGTAACTAATTACAGAGAATCATTGATAAAACAAAGTCTTCAGTTTAATGATAGTAAAGACACGACAAGGGAGATGTAGAGAGAGATTGGAAGAGGGGGAATGTAGAGGGGGGATGTAGAGATTGATGTAGAGAGAGGGAATGTAAAGAGGAAATGTAGAGGGGGATGTAGAGATAGATGTAGAGAGGGGGATGTAGAGAGGGGATGCAGAGAGGGACGTAGAGAGGGGATGTAGAGAGGATGTAGAGGGGATGTAAGAGAGGGGATGTAGAGAGGAGATGTAGAGGGGATGTAGAGGGGATGTAGAGGGGATGTCGAGAGGGGATGTAGAGAGGGGATGTAGAGGGGAGATGTAGAGAGGGGATGTAGAGGGGATGTAGAGAGGGGATGTAGAGGGGATGTAGAGAGGGGATGTAGAGAGGGGATGTAGAGAGGGGATGTAGAGAGAGGATGTAGACGGGATGTAGAGGGGAGATGTAGAGGGGATGTAGAGAGGGGATGTAGAGGGGATGTAGAGAGGGGATGTAGAGAGAGGATGTAGAGAGGGGATGTAGAGAGAGGATGTAGAGAGGGGATGTAGAGGTGGGATGTAGAGGGGATGTAGAGAGGGGATGTAGAGAGGGGATGTAGAGGGGATGTAGAGAGGGGATGTAGAGGTGATGTAAAGGGGAGATGTAGAGGGGATGTAGAGAGGGGATGTAGAGAGGATGTAGAGGGGATGTAGAGGAGATGTAGAGAGGAGTTGTAGAGAGGAGATGTAGATGGGATGTAGAGGGGATGTAGAGGGGATGTAGAGGGGATGTAGAGAGGAGATGTAGAGAGCATGTAGAGGGGATGTAGAGAGGGGATGTAGAGAGGATGTAGAGAGGGGATGGAGAGGGGAGATGTAGAGGGGATGTAGAGGGGAGATGTAGAGGGGTTGTAGAAAGGGGATGTAGAGGGTATGTAGAGGTGATGTAGAGAGGGGATGTAGAGGGGAGATGTAGAGGGGATGTAGAGGGGATGTAGAGAGGAGATGTAGAGAGCATGTATAGGGGATGTAGAGAGGGGATGTAGAGAGGGGATGTAGAGGGGAGATGTAGAGGGGATGTAGAGGGGATGTAGAGAGGGGATGTAGAGAGGGGATGTAGAGGGGATGTAGAGAGGGGATGTAGAACGGATGTAGAGAGGGGATGTAGAGGGGATGTAGAGAGGGGATGTAGAGGGGAGATGTAGAGGGGATGTAGAGAGGGGAGGTAGTGGGGATGTAGAGAGGGGATGTAGAACGGATGTAGAGAGGGGATGTAGAGGGGATGTAGAGAGGGGATGTTGAGGGGAGATGTAGAGAGGGGATGTAGAGGGGATGTAGAGAGTGGATGTAGAGGGGATGTAGGGAGAGGATGTAGAGGGGATGTAGAGGGGATGTAGAGAGTGGATTTAGAGAGAGGATGTAGAGAGGGGATGTAGAGGGGAGATGTAGAGGGGATGTAGAGAGGGGATGTAGGGGGAGATGTAGAGGGGAGATGTAGAGGGGATGTAGAGAGGGGATGTAGAGGGGATGTAGAGGGGAGATGTAGAGAGGGGATGTAGAGGGGAGATGTAGAGAGGGGATGTAGAGGGGATGTAGAGAGTGGATGTAGAGGGGATGTAGAGGGGATGTAGAGAGTGGATGTAGAGAGTGGATGTAGAGAGGGGATGTAGAGGGGAGATGTAGAGGAGATGTAGAGAGGGGATGTAGGGGGAGATGTAGAGGAGAGATGTAGAGGGGATGTAGAGAGGGGATGTAGAGGGGATGTAGAGGGGATGTAGAGGGGATGTAGAGAGGGGATGTAGAGGAGATGTAAAAGGGAGATGTAGAGGGGATGTAGAGAGGCGATGCAGAGAGGGGATGTAGAGAGGATGTAGAGGGGCTGTAGAGAGGAGATGTAGAGAGGAGATGTAGAGGGGAGATGTAGAGGGGAGATGTAGAGAGGAGATGTAGATTGGAGATGTAGAGAGGGGATGTAGAGGGGATGTAGAGAGGGGATGTAGAGAGAGGATGTAGAGAGGGGATGTAGAGGTGAGATGTAGAGGGGAGATTTAGAGGTGATGTAAAGAGGGGATGTAGAGGGGAGATGTAGAGTGCATGTAGAGGGGATGTAGAGGGGATGTAGAGAGGAGATGTAGAGGGGATGTAGAGATAGATGTAGAGAGGGGGATGTAGAGAGGGGATGCAGAGAGGGACGTAGAGAGGGGATGTAGAGAGGATGTAGAGGGGATGTAAGAGAGGGGATGTAGAGAGGAGATGTAGAGGGGATGTAGAGGGGATGTAGAGAGGGGATGTAGAGGGGAGATGTAGAGAGGGGATGTAGAGGGGATGTAGAGAGGGGATGTAGAGGGGATGTAGAGAGAGGATGTAGAGGGGATGTAGAGGGGGATGGAGAGAGGGGATGTAGAGAGAGCATGTAGAGGAGATGTAAAGGGGAGATGTAGAGGGGATGTAGAGAGGGGATGTAGAGGGGAGATGTAGAGAGCATGTAGATGGGATGTAGAGGGGATGTAGAGAGGAGATGTAGAGGGGATGTAGAGAGGGGATGTAGAGGGGATGTAGAGAGGGGATGTAGAGAGGGGATGTAGAGGGGAGATGTAGAGAGGGGATGTAGAGGGGATGTAGAGAGGGGATGTAGAGGGGATGTAGAGAGGGGATGTAGAGAGGGGATGTAGAGAGGGGATGTAGAGAGAGGATGTAGACGGGATGTAGAGGGGAGATGTAGAGGGGATGTAGAGAGGGGATGTAGAGGGGATGTAGAGAGGGGATGTAGAGAGAGGATGTAGAGAGGGGATGTAGAGAGAGGATGTAGAGAGGGGATGTAGAGGTGGGATGTAGAGGGGATGTAGAGAGGGGATGTAGAGAGGGGATGTAGAGGGGATGTAGAGAGGGGATGTAGAGGTGATGTAAAGGGGAGATGTAGAGGGGATGTAGAGAGGGGATGTAGAGAGGATGTAGAGGGGATGTAGAGGAGATGTAGAGAGGAGTTGTAGAGAGGAGATGTAGAGGGGATGTAGAGGGGATGTAGAGGGGATGTAGAGAGGGGATGTAGAGAGGAGTTGTGGAGAGGAGATGTAGAGAGGATGTAGAGGGGATGTAGAGGGGATGTAGAGAGGAGATGTAGAGAGCATGTAGAGGGGATGTAGAGAGGGGATGTAGAGAGGATGTAGAGAGGGGATGGAGAGGGGAGATGTAGAGGGGATGTAGAGGGGAGATGTAGAGGGGTTGTAGAAAGGGGATGTAGAGGGTATGTAGAGGTGATGTAGAGAGGGGATGTAGAGGGGAGATGTAGAGGGGATGTAGAGGGGATGTAGAGAGGAGATGTAGAGAGCATGTATAGGGGATGTAGAGAGGGGATGTAGAGAGGGGATGTAGAGGGGAGATGTAGAGGGGATGTAGAGGGGATGTAGAGAGGGGATGTAGAGAGGGGATGTAGAGGGGATGTAGAGAGGGGATGTAGAACGGATGTAGAGAGGGGATGTAGAGGGGAGATGTAGAGGGGATGTAGAGAGGGGAGGTAGTGGGGATGTAGAGAGGGGATGTAGAACGGATGTAGAGAGGGGATGTAGAGGGGATGTAGAGAGGGGATGTTGAGGGGAGATGTAGAGAGGGGATGTAGAGGGGATGTAGAGAGTGGATGTAGAGGGGATGTAGGGAGAGGATGTAGAGGGGATGTAGAGGGGATGTAGAGAGTGGATTTAGAGAGAGGATGTAGAGAGGGGATGTAGAGGGGAGATGTAGAGGGGATGTAGAGAGGGGATGTAGGGGGAGATGTAGAGGGGAGATGTAGAGGGGATGTAGAGAGGGGATGTAGAGGGGATGTAGAGGGAGATGTAGAGAGGGGATGTAGAGGGGAGATGTAGAGAGGGGATGTAGAGGGGATGTAGAGAGTGGATGTAGAGGGGATGTAGAGGGGATGTAGAGAGTGGATGTAGAGAGTGGATGTAGAGAGGGGATGTAGAGGGGAGATGTAGAGGAGATGTAGAGAGGGGATGTAGGGGGAGATGTAGAGGAGAGATGTAGAGGGGATGTAGAGAGGGGATGTAGAGGGGATGTAGAGGGGATGTAGAGGGGATGTAGAGGGGATGTAGAGAGGGGATGTAGAGGAGATGTAAAAGGGAGATGTAGAGGGGATGTAGAGAGGCGATGCAGAGAGGGGATGTAGAGAGGATGTAGAGGGGCTGTAGAGAGGAGATGTAGAGAGGAGATGTAGAGGGGAGATGTAGAGGGGAGATGTAGAGAGGAGATGTAGATTGGAGATGTAGAGAGGGGATGTAGAGGGGATGTAGAGAGGGGATGTAGAGAGAGGATGTAGAGAGGGGATGTAGAGGTGAGATGTAGAGGGGAGATTTAGAGGTGATGTAAAGAGGGGATGTAGAGGGGAGATGTAGAGTGCATGTAGAGGGGATGTAGAGGGGATGTAGAGAGGAGATGTAGAGGGGATGTAGAGGGGAGATGTAGAGAGCATGTAAAGAGGATGTAGAGAGCATGTAAAGAGGATATAGAGGGGATGTAGAGAGGAGATGTAGAGGGGATGTAGAGAGGGGATGTAGAGGGGATATAGAGAGTGGATGTAGAGGGGATGTAGGGAGAGGATGTAGAGGGGATGTAGAGTGGATGTAGAGAGAGGATGTAGAGAGGGGATGTAGAGGGGAGATGTAGAGGGGATGTAGAGAGGGGATGTAGGGGGAGATGTAGAGGGGAGATGTAGAGAGGGGATGTAGAGGGGATGTAGAGGGGAGATGTAGAGGGGATGTAGAGAGGGGATGTAGAGGGGATGTAGAGGGGATGTAGAGAGGGGATGTAGAGGAGATGTAAAGGGGAGATGTAGAGGGGATGTAGAGAGGGGATGTAGAGGGGAGATGTAGAGGAGATGTAGAGAGGGGATGTAGGGGGAGATGTAGAGGGGATGTAGAGAGGGGATGTAGAGGGGATGTAGAGGGGAGATGTAGAGGGGATGTGTAGAGGGGATGTAGAGGGGATGTAGAGAGGGGATGTAGAGAGGGGATGTAGAGAGGAGTTGTAGAGAGGAGATGTAGAGAGGATGTAGAGGGGATGTAGAGGGGATGTAGAGGGGATGTAGAGAGGGGATACAACATAAAGGTGGGGAGTGGTAGAGATGGATGAAATATTTTCCGTACACTTTCTCTGCACACATACACAAACAAACACACACCCCGTGCCCTGGGTCTTAGTGCGGTCTGGGTCTTAGTGAGGTCTGGGTCTTAGTGTGGTCAGAATCT
Organism: Oncorhynchus masou masou; assembly: GCF_036934945.1. Classification (NCBI taxonomy): domain Eukaryota; kingdom Metazoa; phylum Chordata; class Actinopteri; order Salmoniformes; family Salmonidae; genus Oncorhynchus; species Oncorhynchus masou. The sequence goes on from NC_088242.1 coordinate 10,223,399, forward strand.
TAGTGTGGTCTGGGTCATAGTGAGGTCTGGGTCTTAATGAGTTCTGGGTCTTAGTGTGGTCTGGGTCTTAGTGTGGTCTGGGTCTTAGTGAGGTCTGGGTCTTAGTGTGGTCTGGTTCTTAGAATGATCTGGATCTTAGAGTGATCTGGTCTGTGGGGGAATCAGCAGCATGTCCAGGTGACTGTGATTTGCTCTCAGCCAATGGGAGAGGGCCTTTCCTCAACTGTGACTGCAGAGGTATGATCACCATCTCGGGTGATCCCTCACACTATGCTGCATTAAACACACCTGGGACAGAGGGGGCTATGTTCAGGAAGGGCTAGCATCGGGTAGGGCTAGGTTTAGGTAGGGCTAGGACCAGGTAGGGCTAGCATCTGGTAGGGCTATCATCAGTAGGGCTAGGTTCAGGTAGGGCTAGCATCAAGTAGGGCTAGCATCAGGTAGGGCTAGGTTCAGGTAGAGCTAGGACCAGGTAGGGCTAGCATCAGGTAGGGCTAGGTTCAGGTAGGGCTAGCATCAGGTAGGGCTAGGTTCAGGTAGGGCTAGCATCAGGTAGGGCTAGCATCAGGTAGGGCTGGCATGAGGTTGGGCTAGGTTCAGGTAGGGCTAGCATCAGGTAGGGCTGGGTTCAGGTAGGGCTAGGACCAGGTAGGGCAAGGTTCAGGTAGGCCTTAGGTCAGATAGAGCTAGGTTCAGGTAGGGCTAGGTTCAGGTAGGGCTGGGGCCAGGTAGGGCTAGGGCCAGGTAGGGCTAGAGACACAGTACCCCAGCCTCAGACCCAGTCCCAACTTCAGCCCAACCTCAGCACCAACCTCAACCCCAGCCTCAGTCCCAACCTGAGACCCAGCCCCTCCCCGCCCTAGCTCCAAACTCAGATCCAGTCCCTTCCCCAGCGCTAGCTCCAACTTCAGCCCCAGCCCCTTTCCCAACCTCAACCCAAGTCCAAACCTCTGCCCCAGCCTCAACCCCAGTCCCAATCTCAGCCCCAACCTCAGCCTCAACCCCAACCTCAGTCCCAACCTCAGCCCCAGCCACAACCTTAGCCCCAGCCTCAACCCCAGTCCCAATCTCAGCCCCAACCTCAGCCTCAACCCCAGCCTCAGTCCCAACCTCAGCCCCAGCCGCAACCTCAGCCCCAGCCGCAACCTCAACCAGCCTCACCCCAGCCTCAGGGGTTGGTACTGGGGTTGGGACTGAGGTTGGAGCTGTGGTTGGGACTGGGGTTGGGACTGGGACTGGGGTAGGGACTGGGGTTGGGACTGGGGTAGGGACTGGGGTTGGGACTGGGGTAGGGACTGAGATTGGAGCTGGGTTTGGAGCTGGGGTTGGGACTGTGGTTAGATCTCAGCCTATCCATCAGTACTTAGCTCTCAGCCTATCCATTAAGACCTAGATCTTAGCCTATCCATTAAGACCTAGATCTTAGCCTATCCTCCATGAGGACCTAGATCTCAGCCTATCCATGAGGACCTAGCTCTCAGCCTATCCATGAGGACCTAGATCTTAGCCTATCCATGAGGACCTAGATCTTAGCCTATCCATGAGGACCTAGATCTCAGCCTATCCATGAGGACCTAGCTCTCAGCCTATCCATGAGGACCTAGATCTTAGCCTATCCTCCATGAGGACCTAGATCTCAGCCTATCCATGAGGACCTAGCTCTCAGCCTATCCATGAGGACTTAGATCTTAGCCTATCCATGAGGACCTAGATCTCAGCCTATCCATGAGGACCTAGATCTCAGCCTATCCATGAGGACCTAGATCTCAGCCTATCCATGAGGACCTAGATCTCCCCTTACCCAATTAGATCTCTCATGTCTTTATTAATACAGCAGTATGTTCAGTAAACACTCTGACAGCCCAAGTGGTGTTTGTGCCAATTAAAATATTTTGTTGTTGTTGTTGTTGTTGTTGTTGACCTGCTACACTCAACTGTGTGTGTGTGTTTGTGTGTATGTGTGCGTGTGCATGCATGTTTGCCTGTGTGTCTGTTTGTCAGTGATATGCATACAGAATTTAATCATATTACTCAATCTACACTCACACACACACACACATTACTGAGATATGCACACACACACACATTGCTTGTCGAGGATTTTTATGATTTTGCACTAATCTGTAAGGACAATAAACTAAACATTGATTTTGTCTGGGTGGTAGTTAGGCTGGACTTCAGAATGGCTAAACGTAATTAATATTGCAAAACATTAAAATTGCAAAACGTTGAAATTGCATAACGTTGAAATTGCTAAATTAAAAGACAGCAGTAAAATAGAAGATTCTGGAAGCTTTCTGCTAAGCTCCTTCCTCCTTCATCCTTTTATTTCTACTCTTCCGCTTTGCGTCGGGAGAGTTTCATTCCACTAAGCTCTTTTCTTTCCTCCAGGGTTTTCATCAACTCCTCTCTTCAGTCATTATTGCTTGGTGGGTGATTGGTCATTTCACTGTTGGTCTACATTGCTCTGTTGATGACAATGGCATCCTATTAGGACTCTTGTCGATAGATCTCTCCAGTGCAAAACACTCTCTCTCTCTCTCTCTCTGTGTGTGTGTGTGTGTGTGTGTGTGTGTGTGTGTGTGTGTGTGTGTGTGTGTGTGTGTGTGTGTGTGTGTGTGTGTGTGTGTGTGTGTGTGTGTGTGTGTGTGTGTGTGTGTGTGTGTGAGCATGCGTGCGTGCGTGCATGTGTGTGTGTGTGAGCATGCGTGCGTGCGTGCGTGTGCGCGTGTTGTGTGTGTGTGTGTGTGTGTGTGCGTGCGTGCGTGCGTGTGTGTGCGTGCGTGCGTGCGTGTGTGCGTGCGTGCGTGTGTGTGTGCGTGTGTGTGTGTGTGTGTGAGCATGCGTGCGTACGTGCGTGTGCGCGTGTTTGTGCGTGCGTGCGTGCGTGTGTGCGTGCGTGCGTGCGTGCGTGTGTGTGTGCGTGTGTGTGTGTGTGTAACAATATAAATAACTTTTTACACTTCTCTGAGCATTGGAGAAGTGCTACAGAAAACCAATAGTGTATATTCAGTCAGATGAAGTCCTAGGCATATTGCTGATCCTTCTGATGGAGGTTAATGGTTTTTTATGATGATCATCAACAGATATTAGGAACACTGCTGACCAATGAGTCCTCCTCTCCTCTCCCTTCTTCTCTTATTGTTTTCATGTGCCGCGAAGATGTTATGATGAGTGTCTCAAGCCAAATTTGTGCTCAGAACTTTTGCTAGACATGGAATAGAAGCTGTGAAAGAATTAAAGGGCAATTCCGCCAGTTTTAATTCTCAAATCCATTATCTCCTGCACCAGACCAGTGTTTACATTATGTGAAAACAGACTTGTTTCTATGATCGGTGGTTAAAAAGAACACATATTTCCATATCTGCATCCAACATTGTAATAGCTCCTCAGATGGTCTAGACTAGATGGTCAATCCCACCCATTTTCTTGTTGCAATTTATTACGCTCCGGAACAGAGAAAAGTTCCTAGCACTTTTAAAAACAACTCCAAAACCCCTGCCACTGTAACTTTAGGGTCTGGGTGATTGGTGGGGCTTAGGGCAGACACACGCCATGGAAACGTAGGATCACCTCTCGGATGGGCTCTCCCTCTTCCTCCCCCTCCTCTTCACTCACCTGTTACTATCTTCCTCCACTCTTTTCTCCCTCTCCTTTACTCTCTTCCTCTCTCTCTCCACTCTCCCTCTCCTTCACTCTCCTCTTCCTCTCTCTCCACTCTCCCTCCTCTTCACTCACCTGTTCCTCTCTTCCTCCACTCTTCTCTTCACTCTCCTCTCCTCTTCCTCCCTCTCTCCACTCTCCTCTCCTTCACTCTCCTCTTCCTCTCTCCCTCTACTCTCCCTCCACTCTCCTCTTCCTCTCTGTCTCCACTCTCCCTCTCCTTCACTCTCCTCTTCCTCTCTCTACACTTCATCTCTCTCTCCACTCTCCTCTTCCTCTCTCCCTCCACTCTCCTCTTCCTCTCTGTCTCCACTCTCCCTCTCCTTCACTCTCCTCTTCCTCTCTCTACACTTCATCTCTCTCTCCACTCTCCTCTTCCTCTCTCTACACTTCATCTCTCTCTCCACTCTCCTCTTCCTCTCTCCCTCCAATCTCCTCTTGCACCTCCTTCCTCGCTCCACATCTCTATCCCTCCAGTCATCTCTAACTCCTCTTCCTTCCTGCCTTCTGCTGCTGAGCCCTGATTCTCCACATCTCTATCCCTCTAGTCATCTCTAACTCCTCTTCCTCCCTGCCTTCTGCTGCTGAGCCCTGATTCTCCACATCTCTATCCCTCTAGTCATCTCTAACTCCTCTTCCTCCCTGCCTTCTGCTGCTGAGCCCCGATTCTCCACATCACTTCCTTCTCGTTCACTGACCTAGAGTAACAGAGGGAGAGGAGAGGAGCAACACATAGGATACAATTGTAGTCAGGAGCATAATCTCTCCCTCTCTCCCTCTCACACTGTCTCTCTCCTCTCTCCATCCCAAGCTCTCTCACCCTCTCACGCTGTCTCAATTCAATTCAAGGGGCTTTATTGGCATGAGTAACATGTGTTAACATTGCCAAAGCAAGTAAGGTAGATAATATATCAAGTGAAATAAACAATAAAAATTAACAGTAGACATCACACATACAGAAGTTTCAAAACAATAAAGACATTACAAATGTCATATTATATATATATACAGTGTTTTTGCAATGTCTCTCTCTCTCCATCTCAAGCTGTCTCTCTCAATTCAATTCAATTCAAGGGGCTTTATTAGCATGGGAAACATGTGTTAACATTGCCAAAGCAAGTAAGGTATATAATATATAAAGTGAAATAAACAATAAAAATTAACAGTAGACATCACACATACAGAAGTTTCAAAACAATAAAGACATTACAAATGTCATATTATATATATACAGTGTTTTTACAATGTGCAAATGGTAAAGGACACAAGATAAAATAAATAAGCATAGATATGTGTTGTATTTACAATGGTGCGTGTTCTTCACTGGTTGCCCTTTTCTCGTGGCAACAGGTCACAAATCTTGCTGCTCTGATGGCACACTGTGGAATTTCACCCAGTAGATATGGGAGTTTTTCAAAATTGGATTTGTTTTCGAATTCTTTGTGGATCTGTGTAATCTGAGGGAAATATGTCTCTCTAATATGGTCATACATTGGGCAGGAGGTTAGGAAGTGCAGCTCTGTTTCCACCTCATTTTGTGGGCAGTGAGCACATAGCCTGTCTTCCCTTGAGAGCCATGTCTGCCTACGGCGGCCTTTCTCAATAGCAAGGCTATGCTCGCTGAGTCTGTACATAGTCAAAGCTTTCCTTAATTTTGGGTCAGTCACAGTGGTCAGGTATTCTGCCGCTGTGTACTCTCTGTGTAGGGCCAAATAGCATTCTAGTTTGCTCTGTTTTTTTGTTAATTCTTTCCAATGTGTCAAGTAATTATCTTTTTGTTTTCTCATGATTTGGTTGGGTCTAATTGTGCTGCTGTCATGGGGCTCTGTAGGGTGTGTTTGTGAACAGAGCCCCAGGACCAGCTTGCTTAGGGGACTCTTCTCCAGGTTCATCTCTCTGTAGGTGATGGCTTTGTTGTGGAAGGTTTGGGAATCGCTTCCTTTTAGGTGGTTATAGAATTTAACTGCTCTTTTCTGGATTTTGATAATTAGTGGGTATCGGCCTAATTCTGCTCTGCATGCATTATTTGGTGTTCTACGTTGTACACTGAGGATATTTTTGCAGAATTCTGCGTGCAGAGTCTCAATTTGGTGTTTCTCTCTCTGTCTCACTCTCTCTCTCTCTCTCTCTCGCTCTCGCTCTCGCTCTCGCTCTCTCTCTCTCCTCCAATCAACCCTTGTTTTCTTGCCTGATAGACTAACTACATAGTTTACCATATTAGGTGATTAGTTCAGAAGCTGGAACCATTTCCAAATACATAGCATTGGTAGAAACAGGTCAGATCGGCAGAACAAATCAAAGCAACTAGTTAGCTGAGTATATACAGCTAAAAACGGTAACTATTGACATGAGACAGAGAACAATCATTCGAGCTCCGTCGCTCATGTGCTCACCTGTACCAACCAAGATGTCATGACATGACAGGTTTTGCGAATCTGTTCCCCAAATTTCACAGCATCAAAAATCGACAACACCTAACATACATCTGCTGTTAACTTTACTTATTTAATTCACCTCGACATCATCACTTTTCAAATTGCAAGGATGTGTGGGAATCAATATCACCAACCAGCATAGATAAAAGTATTTTTCACAGTGAAAAGTCACGTCTGATTTGGCTCTGTCATTTTGAAATAAATTATTTGGTTAACGTTTGATGAATTTGGGTAGAATTTGTTTCTACAAAACGTTTACGATACTTAGCTTGAATTCCCTTAAGATCTGTCACTCAGTGCCCTTATAGTGATTTGTGATTCAGTTTATTCCTGCAGCTATTTCCATACACCCAGACATATTCACTAGCATGTGTGTGTGTGTGTGTTCATCAGTGTGTGTGTGTGTGTGTTCATCTCTCTGTGTGTGTGTGTGTGTGTGTGTGTGTGTGTGTGTGTGTGTGTGAGGCTCTTTCCCACTGTTGATGATTAACTATGGGCCAGAGAACGATTGTTTACACTCACACACATGCACATACACACACACACACACACACACACACTTGCAGCGGGTTACAAAGAGGCGATTAAGGACCGCAGGGGATACAGAGTGATAAATACTGTGTTGTGAGAGGCTGTTAAGAGAGAGGGAGAGAGAGAGGAGGGAGAGAGGGAGAGAGAGAGAGGGAGAGAGAGAGGAGGGAGTCAGTGAGAGAAAGAGAAAGAGAGAGAGAGAGTTGGAGAGAGGAGAAAGGGGAGAGAGAGAGACAGACAGAGAGAGAGAAAGAGAGAGAGACAGTGAGAGAGACAGAGATGGAGAGAGGGGAAAGGAGAGATAGGAGAGAGGAGAGAGAGAGAGAGAGAGAGAGAGATATAAGAGAGAGAGAGAGAGATAGGAGAGAGAGAGAGAGAGAATTGTTCTGGCATGTGAGTATGTTGCCTAGGTTGGATCCAGTTCTAAAGAGGAGTGTGTGGTGTCTTTCTCCAACCAAAACATTGGGACTGGGGCTATGCCTTGTGGCAGCGCCATATGCCCACTACCTCCCTGCCACAAAACCATAGGACCAGGCCAACTGGGGTAAACTAAGTGAGTGGGGAGGTAATACACACAAAGACACACAGGCACACACACACACACTGTCCGGAGGCCCCTCTGCTGTTTGACTGGGATCTGGGCCTAGACGTGCCAGAGAACTGACAGCAGGCTAGAACCAGGCCAACATAGCATAACCAACTGTGTGTGTGTGTGTGTGTGTGTGTGTGTGTGTGTGTGTGTGTGTGTGTGTGTGTGTGTGTGTGTGTGTGTGTGTGTGTGTGTGTGTGTGTGTGTGTGTGTGTGTGTGTGTGTGTGTGTGTGTGTGTGTGTGTGTGTGTGTGTGTGTGCCAAAGCACTTTCATAGTGATGGAATGTTAGAAGGGGACAGTTACAAGGCAGGAGTAGAGAAGAGTGTCCAGATGACACTACTCTAGATAAACTGGACTGACATGATGAGAGAATGTTGCTGATTTCAAATTCTCCTTCTAAATTCTCCTTCTACATTCTCCTTCTAAATTTTCATTCTAAATTCTCCTTCTGAATTCTCATTCTAAATTGCCTCTCCGCTGAATAGAATAAAATGATTCTAAGCTGAGTAAGAATACTCTTGCTAGCCTACTGTAAGTATAGGTCCGTTTGTCTTCCCCATGTAAAAATCCATGTTTCAACCATGTTTTATATCTGTTATCTGTTACTGCAGACTGGAGATCACCATTCCCTCTTTATCAATCTTAAACCAAAACTAATCAAGCTATTTGTTTAGAAGGATGCGTACATTTCCCGCAGCTGAGTGCCTTTCTCCGACGTCAAATCTTCCAAACCGGTGAGGAGGAATAAGCGAATAGAAAGCTCCTGTGCCTCCAGCCCAGTGTAATTTAGTTGTTGTGGCTGGTTCTACATTAGCGCTCCTTTCTCCGGTGCAGATGCTCTCCCCTCTCCACAGCTCCCCTCTCCCCTAGCTAGCTATTTATCATCTCCTGTTCAATAATTCATCCCAACCAGAGTGCATGCAGTTCACACAAGAGACGAGGAGAGGGGAGGAGAGGAGAGGGGAGGAGAGGAGAGGAGAGGGGATGGGAGGGAGGGGAGGAGAGGAGAGGGAGAGGGAGAGGAGAGGAGAGGAGAGGAGAGGGGAGGAGAGGGAGAGGAGAGGGGAGAGGAGAGAGAGAGAGGAGAGGAGAGGAGGGGGAGGGGAGGGAGGAGAGGAGAGGGGGAGAGGGGAGAGGAGAGGGAGAGGAGAGGGAGAGGAGAGGAGAGAGGAGAGAGGGGGAGGGGAGGGAGGAGGAGGGAGGGAGAGGAGAGGAGGGGGAGGGGAGAGGAGAGGAGAGGAGAGGAGAGGGAGAGGAGAGGGAGGGGGAGAGGGAGGAGAGGAGAGGAGAGGAGAGGAGAGGAGAGGAGAGGAGAGGAGAGGAGAGGAGAGGAGAGGGATTTAAATAGTCAATGCTTTGCATCTTCTATGTTGCTTAAAGATGAATCTCTCCGATTAAAAAAACATGACAGATCTTAGATGGCAACTACCTCACTCTCTCCGCCAGGGGATACAGTTACTGTTAGAAGTTATTACATTATCCTTATCAACAACGAGAATGAATGGTGTTAGTCAAGGAACAATTGACGCCTTGACAAATGTACTTCACTCTGTAAAGAATAATCTCTGACAAAACATTATGTTTAGTCACTCATTCCAAAGGGTTATGGTTTGGGAAAGGGTTAAAATATAAAATCAATAACTGTATCCATGACTGAGATCAAACACACAACCTTCTGATCCAGATTCATGCTGTTCCTCCCATCCACCACCCCTGTCCACAACAACGTAGCAAAACCCACAACGACTTGATGGTAATATCCCTCACTGTTGCCCCTAATGGACGGTTTTGAAGGCATTTCCTAACGTCCTCATGACATGGACAGACGTCCAATTTCGACTGCGATCTTGAATGACCTGCCTGGCCGTACTGCTGTAAAGTGCTTGTGTGTGTGTGTGTGTGTGTGTGTGTGTTTGCTGTACAGCCCAACCGCAAGCCACATGGGGCACAAGTGGCATTTTAATGGTCCTGGTTTTACTATGTCTGTCTCCCAAACAGCATCCTATCCCCTATACAGTCCACTTCTTTTAACCAGAACCCTATGGCCGCTATGTAGGGAATAGGGTGTAATTTCAGACGCATCCCAAGACCCTTTAATAATGTAGAGAGAGAGAGAATGTTGATGTTTTCCAGGTTAAATGTGGAACACAAATGGCTAGCTTTTCCTTTCCCTATCTGTCTCCATCTGCAGACTCAGTCTCCATCTGCAGACTCAGTGTCCATCTGCAGACTCAGTCTCCATCTGCAGACTCAGTGTCCATCTGCAGACTCAGTCTCCATCTGCAGACTCAGTCTCCATCTGCAGACTCAGTCACCATCTGCAGTTTGTATCTGCAGACTCCAAAAACTCTGTCCATGATGTTTGCTGTTTATTAACTCAGTCCACCTCTTTCTCTCGCTGTTTCTGTTTCTGTCTCTCTCTCTCTCTCTCTCTGTCTATGTCCCTCTCAGTCTATGTCCTTCTCTCTATCTCTCTCTCTCTATGTTTCTCTCTCTCTCTCTCTCTCTGTCTATGTCCCTCTCAGTCTGTCTCTCTCTCTCTATGTTTCTGTCTCTCTCTCTCTCTCTCTCTGTCTATGTCCCTCTCAGTCTATGTCCTTCTCTCTATCTCTCTCTCTCTATGTTTCTGTCTCTCTTCTCTCTCTCTCTCTCTCTCTCTCTGTCTATGTCCCTCTCAGTCTATGTCCTTCTCTCTATCTCTCTCTCTCTATGTTTCTGTCTCTCTCTCTCTCTCTCTCTCTCTCTCTCTCTCTCTCTCTCTCTCTATCTCAGTCTATGTCTCTCTCTATCTCTCTCTCTATGTCTCTATCTATCTCAGTCTATGTCTGTCTCTCTCTCTATGTTTCTGTCTCTCTCTCTCTCTCAATTCAATTTCAATTAAATTACATTTCAGTTTAACGGCGTTATTGGCATGGAAACATATGTTAACATTGACAAAGCAAGTGAAGTAGATAATAAACAAAATTGAAACAAACAATAACAATGTACAATAAACATTACACTCACAAAAGTTCCAAAAGAATAAAGACATTTCTTTAGCATTCTAGTTTGCTCTGTTTTTTGGTTAGTTCTTTCCAATGTGTCAAGTAATTATCTTTTTGTTTTCTCATGATTTGGTTGGGTCTAATTGGTTCCTGGGGCTCTGTGGGGTGTGTTTGTGTTTGTGAACAGAGCCCCAGGACCACCTTGCTTAGGGGACTCTTCTCCAGGTTCATCTCTCTGTAGGTGATGGCTTTGTTATGGAAGGTTTGTGACTCGCTTCCTTTTAGGTGGTTGTAGAATTTAACGGCTCTTTTCTGGATTTTGATCATTAGAGGGTGTCGGCCTAATTCTGCTCTGCATGCATTAGTTTGTGTTTTACATTGTACACAGAGGACATTTTTTTGCAGAATTCTGCGTGCAGAGTCTCAATTTGGTGTTTGTCCCATTTTGTGAAGTCTTGGTTGGTGAGCGGACCCCAGACCTCACAACCATAAATGGCAATGGGCTCTATGACTGATTCAAGTATTTTTAGCCAGATCCTAATTGGTATGTTGAAATTTATGTTCCTTTTGATGGCATAGAATGCCCTTCTTGCCTTGTCTGTCAGATTGTTCACAACTTTGTGGAAGTTACCTGTGGTGCTGATGTTTAGGTCAATGTATGTATAAGGAATTTGTGTTTGTGTTCCTGGCGACTGGACCTTTTTTGGAGCACCATTATTTTGGTCTTACTGAGATTTACTGTCAGGGCCCAGGTCTGTCAGGCCCCAGGTCTGTCAGGGCCCAGGTCTGTCACGGCCCAGGTCTGTCAGGGCCCAGGTCTGTCAGGGCCCAGGTCTGGGTATAAACAACATTGTAATCATCGCTCTCGCTCTCTCTCTCTCTGTTTCTCTCTCTCTCTGTTTCACTATCTCTCTGGGTCACTCTCTCTCTCTGTTTCTCTCTCTCTCTCTCTCTCTCTCTCTCTCTCCCTCTCTGTTTCTCTCGTTCTGGGTCACTCTCTCTCTCCCTCTCTCTCTCTCTCTCTCTCTCTCTCTCTCTCTCTCTCTCTCTCTCTTTTCTCTCTCTCTCTCTCTCTCTCTGTCTCTCTCTCTGTTTCTCTCTCTCTCTCTCTCTCTGTTTCACTCTATCTCTGTGTCACTCTCTCTCTGTTTCTCTCTCTCTCTGTTTCACTCTCTCTCTGGGTCACTCTCTCTCTCTGTTTCTCTCTCTCTCTCTGGGTCACTCTCTCTCTCTCTCTTTCTCTCTGTTTCACTCTCTCTCTGGGTCACTCTCTCTGTTTCTCTTTCTGGGTCACTCTTTCTCTCTGTCTCTCTCTCTGTTTCACTATCTCTCTGGGTCACTCTCTCTCTGTTTCTCTCTCTCTCTGGGTCTCTCTCTCTCTCTGTCTCTCTCTCTCTGTCTCTCTCTCTCTCTCTCTCTCTCTGTCTCTCTCTCTGTTTATCTCTCTCTCTCTGTCTCTCTCTCTCTCTATCTGTCTCTCTCTCTCTCTCTCGGGTTTCTCTCTCCCTCTGTGTCTCTCTCTCTCAATTCAATTCAATTCAATTCAAGGGGCTTTATTGGCATGGGAAACATGTGTTAACATTGCCAAAGCAAGTAAGGTAGATAATATATAAAGTGAAATAAACAATAAAAATTAACAGTAGACATCACACATACAGAAGTTTCAAAACAATAAAGACATTACAAATGTCATATTATATATATACATATACATATGGTTGACGTGGGGGGGTGTTGATTGGTTGGGGTAGGGGTGTGGATGTGTCTGGGTGTGCGATGGTCTGGATGTAATTCCTCTTGGCGTGGGTCCTCTATGTGTAGGTCCAGGGGGGGGTCCTGCAGGTCTGGGAGGGTGTCTCGCTGGTCTGGGTGGGGTGTCTATTGATCTGTTGCTCCTGTGTGAAGTGTTGGGGATACGTTTGAGAGCGATGTCCTTTAGAGTTCGGGCAAAGATGGGCACTGCTGCCTTGTAGAGGTGGACCTGGTCATAGATGCTGTTCAAGTCCAGGGTGGAGTGGTGGGCACTGCTGTCTATAGGTGGACCTGGTTATAAAGGCTGTTCTAGTCCAGGGTGGAGTGGTGGGCACTGCTGTCTATAGGTGGACCTGGTCATAGAGGCTGTTCAAGTCCAGGGTGGAGTGGTGGGCACTGCTGCCTTGTATAGGTGGACCTGGTCATAGAGGCTGTTCAAGTCCAGGGTGGAGTAGTGGGCACTGCTGCCTTGTATAGGTGGACCTGGTCATAGAGGCTGTTCAAGTCCAGGGTGGAGTGGTGGGCACTGCTGCCTTGTAGAGGTGGACCTGGTCATAGAGGCTGTTCAAGTCCAGGGTGGAGTGGTGGGCACTGCTGCCTTGTAGAGGTGGACCTGGTCATAGAGGCTGTTCAAGTCCAGGGTGGAGTGATGGGCACTGCTGCCTTGTAGAGGTGGACCTGGTCATAGTGGCTGTTCAAGTCCAGGGTGGAGTGGTGGGCACTGCTGCCTTGTATAGGTGGACCTGGTCATAGAGGCTGTTCAAGTCCAGGGTGGAGTGGTGGGCATTGCTGCCTTGTAGAGGTGGACCTGGTCATAGAGGCTGTTCAAGTCCAGGGTGGAGTGGTGGGCATTGCTGCCTTGTAGAGGTGGACCTGGAAATAGAGGCTGTTCAAGTCCAGGGTGGAGTGGTGGGCATTGCTGCCTTGTAGAGGTGGACCTGGTCATAGAGGCTGTTCAAGTCCAGGGTGGAGTGGTTTGCACTGCTGCCTTGTAGAGTTGAACCTGGTCATAGAGGCTGTTCTAGTCCAGGGTGGAGTGGTGGGCACTGCTGCCTTGTAGAGGTGGACCTGGTCATAGAGGCTGTTCTAGTCCAGGGTGGAGTGGTGGGAAAACGTTTGGTTTTGAGGCACAGTCACAGGAAATACTTGCGTTTACCCGCTGTATTGTGGCAGGGTGGAAGTCTTTTCGTGGTACCAACGCACCACTTGTGCGTTGGGGAAAGTAGAAGAAGCCTTTTCAATCACTGCCTTCAGTGCTGTGGCCACTCTTTCCTGCCGTGCCCTCAGGTCGTTTGTGCCTGTGTGTATTATTATGTGGCTGGGTGAGCCTAGTTTGGCCTCAGACAGAAGGTCTATGGCGCTCTGGGTGTTTGGACACCAGAGTTTAGACACACTGTGTTTGGGAAAAAGTTGTTTTTCTTCTATATATTTCCCATTTGAGTCCATAAGTAGTACAATCTGTGTCTTGTGTTTGTCCTCAGTGGCTGACAGGGGGGGTGCTCAGAGGGGGTGAGAGCCGCTGGGCTTGGGGTTCTTCATTTGTCTGTTCTGTTGTGATGTCGACTCTATGGTCAGGGTCTGGTGTGGACTGTTCTGCTGTGGTGTCGAGACTTTTGTTGGGTGCTGAGGTGGGCTGTTCTGCTAGCTTCTCTGTGGGGGTGGCCACCTCTCTAGTGGGTTGTTCTCTGTCACACGCCGTCCCCCTCAACCTCTCCTCCATCCCCCTCACCCTCTCCTCCATCCCCCTCAACCTCTCCTCCACCAGCAGTCTGATACTCTCCTCTCGTGCTCTGTTCTGCTCATCTTTCTCCTGTTGTATTTGTCTCACCACTGTCCAAAGTGCAGATATGTCTCTGTCCACCTCCAGCTCTCCTGGTCTGGTTAAGGGGCTGTTGTTGTGCTGGGCTGTTGTCTGGGTCTGTGCTGACTGAAGTGTAATCACCTGCTGTTCCAGCTCCACCTGCCTTATCTCCAGCTGGGTGAATTTGTCCTTCATTTCAATGAGGGAGTGGTAATCTGTGCTGGGAGGTTGACTCTCCACTGGGGGTTGCTCGTCTGTGGGGTTACATAGTGAAGAGGTCTGGTCTGACCCGCTCGGTGTGGGGGTATCTTTATCAAGGGAGAGCTTCTCCTGCTGGGCTAATTCTTTGATTAGGTGAAAGTCCAGCTGAAACTGTTTGGGGTTACTTTGTACAATTACTGTTCCGGACTTATAGATATTTATATTACTTGACTCAGAGTCCTCGTTATCAAGTATTCTGAGTTTCCACCCCTCGTTAACCCCCCCTCTCTTAATAAAGGGGTAGTGTGCTAATATAGCACTGTGCCATGCCAGGGGATGGTTTGTGTGGAAGATAAGGTTGCTGATGTTCCCATTTTTGTAATAGTCAGCAAAAAGTGTCTCTTGATTTTCCATAAGGAGCTTCATTTTGTAATCTTTTCTTGACTTATCATTCTTTACATGCAAAGGGTACTGTATTTTAATTACCTCTGAACAGCGTGAGGGGGCCTCTAAGGCCTCTCCATTTGGTTGGGGTAGACTGTGTGACTCTCCTGCCATTATTGGGCTAATGGGCTTTGACACCTCTCACTTGACACGTCAGTGCTAGTTGAAGCTGTATTAAGCTTGGCAGAATTATGTTAGAATTCAGTCCTTATAAAGTAATGTTGTGTATTTTTCTTCTTGGCTTTTGGCTTTTAAAATATAGTTTCAGACTAAGCATTACTCACTCTGTTCCAGGTTGGATGGGGTTTTCAGGTTTCGGTTGTTTTCCAGAGAATTTGCTGTATAGAGAAATAAATCTTGGTAGTTGTGAACCTTCCAGGTGATTCCGTAATTCCGTCCAAAATCAGGTTGTAGGTTTTAAGTTTTGATTTGAAGTGGGGGTTGTGTTGTAGAGGGTAGAATCCAGTATGTGTTCCTGACAAAAAATCCAAGTTTATCTAACTCCTAATCTATCTTTTTTAAAGAAAATGCTGAAAAATGCAGGAGCTCATCTGATCGTGACCTCTCTCTCTCTGTGTCACTCTCTCTCTGTTTCTCTCTCTCGCTCTCTCTCTGTTTCTCTCTCTCTCTCTCTTTCTCTGTCTGTCTCTCTCTTTCTCGCTGTCTCTCACTCTCTCTCTCTGTTTCTCTCTCTCTCTCTCTCTCTCTCTCTCTGGGTCACTCTCTTTCTCTCTCTCTCTGTCTCCCTCTCTATGTCTCTCTCTATGTCTCTCTCTCTGTCACTCTCTCTCTGTTTCTCTCTCTCTCTCTCTCATAGCTCTGTGTTTCTCTCTCTCTGTCTCTCTGGGCTCTATTTTAACAAAATGTTCAGTCTTAGAGCTGGTCCAAGGTGTGTCAGTGTCAGTGCATTGGTCCAAGGTGTGTCAGTGCTATTTCCACAGCGGGAATGTTGGTCGCAGTAGCTGGCGGTGGCACGAATGGGCTTGGGGTTATGATGAAGTGTTAGTTGCAGGTGTGTCAAGGCCAAATCAGTGGCCAATCAGAACATGGAAAAATATGTGGTTGCCTCAGGTTGTATAAACAACATTGGAACCATCTTAGAGATAATTTGCACTTCTTCAGAAATAGTAGATGGCCCCCGAAATTGAATTGTGAGCCTTAAAGCCATGGTCGGTAATTTTTTTTTAATACAACAACAAATACTTCTAAATAGGATGGGGTATTGATGCTTTTCACATTAATTGAACATGTTTAATTAAATAATAATTGGCTTCAACATGGAAATATTTCATGATTCATTTGTATTTCGACAATAACCAAAAGTGGAAGAAATAGCGTCATTGATTTGGCCTGATTTTGCCATGGGAATGGCAAACAATTAAACAGGTAAATGAGCTTCAAGTGGATTCAGCACCATGGACAGAATTTGATTTCACAGGTCCGACAGAGGAATTAAATGAAACATTTATGAATTGACAACAGTGATAACAACATGACGTTCCTAAACACGCATTTCCACAGTCATTAAATGAAACAATTATAAATTGACAACAATAATACCAACATGATGTTCCTAAACACGCGTTTCCACAGTCACTGACACCTTTGAGCCAAAGGGCATCGCACTTTCACCAGTTCAATCTTTTCACAGAAGCTGTACCTGTAACGGGTTTCTTCCAACTCCTCCTCTGACGAAGAGGTGGAACAAAGATCGGACCAAAATGCAGTGTGGTTAGTTAGATACATCTTTAATGAAGATGAAACACGAACAATACAAAACAACAAACGTGGAAAACCGAAACAGCCCTATCTGGTGTAACAAACACAGAGACAGGAACAATCACCCACAAACACACAGTGAAACCCAGGCTACCTAAATATGGTTCCCAATCAGAGACAATGACTAACACCTGCCTCTGATTGAGAAACTTATCAGGCCAGACATAGAAGTAGACAAACAAGACATCCAACATAGAATGCCCACTCGGATCACACCCTGACCAACCAAAACATAGAAACATACAAATAAACTATGGTCAGGGTGTGACAGTACCCCCCCCCCCCCAAGGTGCGGACCCTGGCCGCAAAACCTATACCTATCGGGGAGGGTCTGGGTGGGCATCTGTCCGCGGTGGCGGCTCCGGTGCTGGACGTGGCCCCCACTTCACCGTAGTCCTCCCCCACCGTGACCTCCTAGCCACGGCAACCCTACTAAATAACACGGGACAGAGGGGCAGCTCGGGACAGAGGGGCAGCTCGGGACAGAGGGGCAGCTCGGGACTGAGGGGCAGCTCGGGACTGAGGAGCAGCTCGGGACAGAGGGGCAGCTCGGGACAGGGGCAGCTCAGCACTGAGGGGCAGCTCGGGGCTGAGAGGAAGCCCAGCACTGAGAGGAAGCACAGTACAGAGAGGAAGCTCAACCAGGCAGTTGAATCCAGCAGATCCCGGCTGGCTGGCAGTTCTGGCAGATCCTGACTGACTGATGAATCTGGAAGAGTCTGGCTGACTGGTGGATCCTGGCAGACTGACAGCTCTGGCTGCTCCATGCTGACTGACAGCTCTGGCTGCTTCATGCTGACTGGCGGCTCTGGCTGCTCCATGCTGACTGGCGGCTCTGGCTGCTCCATGCAGATTGGCAGCTCTGGCGGCTTCCTGCAGACTGGCAGCTCCTTGCAGACTGACAGCTCCTTGCAGGCTGGCAGCTCCTTGCAGACTGGCAGCTCCTTGCAGACTGGCAGCTCCTTGCAGACTGGCAGCTCCTTGCAGACTGGCAGCTCCATGCAGACTGGCAACTCCATGCAGACTGGCAGCTCCATGCAGACTAGCAGCTCCGGCTGCTCCATGCAGACTGACAGCTCTGGCTGCTCCATGCAGACTGACAGCTCTGGCTGCTCTATGCAGACTGACAGCTCTGGCTGCTCCATGCAGACTGGCAGCTCTGGCTGCGCTAAACGGGCAGGAGACTCCGGCAACGCTGTAGAGGCGGAAGGCTCTGGCAGCGCTAAACAGGCGGGAGACTCCAACAGCGCAGGAGAGGAGGAAGGCTCTGGCTGCGCTGAACAGGCGGGAGACTCCAGCTGCGCAGGAGAGGAGGAAGGCTCTGGTTGCGCTGAACAGGCGGGAGACTCCGGCAGCGCTGGAGAGGCGAGGCGCACAGTAGGTCTGATGCGTGTTGCTGGCACTGGTGGTACTGGGCCGAGGACACGCACATGAAGCCTGGTGCGGGGAGCTGCCACCAGAGGGCTGGGTGTGGAAGTGGTACTGGGTAGACCGGACCATGCAGGCGCACTGGAGCTCTTGAGCACCGAGCCTGCCCAACCTTACCTGGTTGAATACTCCCGGTCGCTCTGCCAGTTTGGCAAGGTGGAATAGCCCGCACTGTGCTATGCAGGCAAACCGGGGACACCGAGCGTAAGGCTGGTGCCATGTAAGCCGGCCCAAGGAGACCCACTGGGGACCAGATGCGTAGAGCCGGCTTCATGGCATTTGGCTCGATGCTCAATCTAGCCCGGCCGATACGCAGAGCTGGAATAGAACGCACCGGGCTATGCACCCGCACTGGAGACACCGTGCACACTACAGCATAACACGGTGCCTGCCCGGTCTCTCTAGCCCCCCGGTAAGCACAGGAAGTTTGCGCAGGTCTCCTACCTGGCGTAGCCATACTCCCTGTGAGCCCCCTCCCAAGAAATTTTTGGGGCTGACTCTCGGGCTTCCAACCACGTCGCCGTGCTAACTCTTCAAACCAGCGCCTCTCCGCTTTCACCACCTCCAGTTCTTCCTTGGGACGGCGATATTCTCCAGGCTGTGCCCAGGGTCCTTTTCCGTCCAATATCTCCTCCCAAGTCCAGAAGTTCTGTGATCGCTGCTCCTGCTGCCGCTGCTTGTCACCACGCCGCTTGGTCCTGTTGTGGTGGGTGATTCTGTAACGGGTTTCATCCAACTCCTCCTCTGACGAAGAGGTGGAACAAGGATCGGACCAAAATGCAGAGTGGTTAGTTAGATACATCTTTAATGAAGATGAAACACGAACAATACAAAACAACAAACGTGGAAAACCGAAACAGCCCTATCTGGTGCAACAAACACAGAGACAGTAACAATCACCCACAAACACACAGTGAAACCCAGGCTACCTAAATATGGTTCCCAATTAGAGACAATGACTAACACCTGCCTACTGATTGAGAACCATAACAGGCCAGAAATGGAAATAGGCAAACAAGACATCCAACATAGAATGCCCACTCAGATCACACCCTGACCAACCAAAACATAGAAACATACAAATAAACTATGGTCAGGGTGTGACAGTACCCCCCCCCCCCCCCAAGGTGCGGACAGTACCGAAATAACTTACAATCTACACAAATAAGGGGAATGTTTGTTGACTGTTTTGCTGCTCTAAAAAAGTTTTAAAAATGTATTTTAAAAAACCGATATGATATGCCACTGATTAGGCTACTGTGTGTCATCACTAAAAACCAGCTGTCATAACCAACATGTGTTATCACTAAAAACCAGCTGTCATAACCAACATGTGTTATCACTAAAAAACAGCTGTCATAACCAACATGTGTCATCACTAAAAACCAGCTGTCATAACCAACATGTCATCACTAAAAAACAGCTGTCATAACCAACATGTGTCATCACTAAAAACCAGCTGTCATAACCAACATGTGTTATCACTAAAAAACAGCTGTCATAACCAACATGTGTTATCACTAAAAACCAGCTGTCATAACCAACATGTGTCATCACTAAAACCAGCTTTGGTCAGTCTTAACTGTCTCTACTTATAAATGGTCAGTTTAGTGCATGTTTGTAAGGACACACCTACACTATTACCACCCGTCACATCTCAGTGCAAGCAAGCTGATGTTAGACAGGTAAATAACCAACCCTGGGTCAAGGGTTGGAAAATAGCAGAGTGCTCAGAATTGGCAGTGAGCGTGGATTAGACACTTGTATTGCCACAACACCTGTTTATCCTCTTACGGTTTTACCAGTTTTTATATATACGCTGTATGACGTAACATTGAACGTTTTTCTGCATGTTTATCAATATTTCTATGTAACTCGCATGTATCTCTATCTCCATAGAAACCACACCAGGAAGTGGCTTGTGTAAGCAGCACGGAACCATTGCTCTCTTTGGCAACGTGGTGTACAGCGGCCTGCTCAACGAGCACATCTGGCATTTCGGGGTTCCCCTCGTCAACAGACTGGTGAGTTTTGGGGCGTCCTACTCCCCCTCCTTCTGTCCTTCCTTCCTCTCACTGCGTTGTCACTTACTGTGCCGTAATTAGTCTCTGCTTCATCGTAGACGGTCGTTGCCATCGCAGTTGTGGTTTTACCACAGGAAGTAAATATTGATTGGTCTGGGATGCTTCTGCGAACTGTTTGTTTTTTTGGTACCTTGCTGTCTTTCTGAGATGCTTGGGATTGTGGATATTGTAGTTCTTCTTGACAATTTTGTGAGTTTTGGAGTTCTTCTCTGCTACCACATTATCAACAGTGTGTTGATATCTCTCTATGTTGTCAATTGTCAAGCTGGTTGAATATGTATTAGTGGTTGAAAATGAAATTCACTTGAATTAAATTGCTATCTTGAACCAAGGTGTGATAGTGAGCTTCTGTTTAGTTGACGTTTGATTTAATATTCTTGTTTAGATAGATATTGATGTCAGATGACATTTGTGTGTAGAATATTGAAGATAAGGATTGTTTGTTGACTGTTATGGATTTTTTTTTTGACTGTTAAGGATTGTTTCAAAAATCTCCAATTCGGTAAACTGAAATATTGAAGCAAGTGTATGTAAAATCATTATGTTTCAATATTTTTGCTTCAAATTAAGATGTAAAGAGCCAACTATTGTTAAATAACAAAGTCAGATCGTTAAATGTGACAGGCTTTATGACATTGGCATCTTGAACATCTGGAGTGTTTCCCCAGATCTTACCTGTCTGGAGTGTTTCCCCAGATCTAACATGACTGGAGTGTTTCCCCAGATCTAACATGACTGGAGTGTTTCCCCAGATCTTACATGACTGGAGTGTTTCCCCAGATCTTACATGACTGGAGTGTTTCCCCAGATCTAACATGACTGGAGTGTTTCCCCAGATCTTACCTGACTGGAGTGTTTCCCCAGATCTAATATGACTGGAGTGTTTCCCGAGATCTTACCTGACTGGAGTGTTTCCCGAGATCTTACCTGACTGGAGTGTTTCCCCAGATCTTACATAACTGGAGTGTTTCCCCAGATCTTACCTGACTGGAGTGTTTCCCCAGATCTTACATGACTGGAGTGTTTCCCCAGATCTAACATGACTGGAGTGTTTCCCCAGATCTTACATGACTGGAGTGTTTCCCCAGATCTTATATGACTGGAGTGTTTCCCCAGATCTAACATGACTGGAGTGTTTCCCCAGATCTTACATGACTGGAGTGTTTCCCCAGATCGTACATGACTGGAGTGTTTCCCCAGATCTAACATGACTGGAGTGTTTCCCCAGATCTAACATGACTGGAGTGTTTCCCCAGATCTAACATGACTGGAGTGTTTAGCCAGATCTAACATGACTGGAGTGTTTCCCCAGATCTTACATGACTGGAGTGTTTCCCCAGATCTAACATGACTGGAGTGTTTCCCCAGATCTTACATGACTGGAGTGTTTCCCCAGATCTTACATGACTGGAGTGTTTAGCCAGATCTAACATGACTGGAGTGTTTCCCCAGATCTTACATGACTGGAGTGTTTCCCCAGATCTTACATGACTGGAGTGTTTAGCCAGATCTAACATGACTGGAGTGTTTCCCCAGATCTTACATGACTGGAGTGTTTCCCCAGATCTAACATGACTGGAGTGTTTAGCCAGATCTAACATGACTGGAGTGTTTCCCCAGATCTTACATGACTGGAGTGTTTCCCCAGATCTTACATGACTGGAGTGTTTCCCCAGATCTTACCTGACTGGAGTGTTTCCCCAGATCTAACATGACTGGAGTGTTTCCCCAGATCTAACATGACTGGAGTGTTTCCCCAGATCTAACATGACTGGAGTGTTTCCCCAGATCTTACATGACTGGAGTGTTTCCCCAGATCTAACATGACTGGAGTGTTTCCCCAGATCTAACATGACTGGAGTGTTTCCCCAGATCTAACATGACTGGAGTGTTTCCCCAGATCTTACCTGACTGGAGTGTTTCCCCAGATCTAACATGACTGGAGTGTTTCCCCAGATCTTACATGACTGGAGTGTTTCCCCAGATCTTACCTGACTGGAGTGTTTCCCCAGATCTAACATGACTGGAGTGTTTCCCCAGATCTAACATGACTGGAGTGTTTCCCCAGATCTAACATGACTGGAGTGTTTCCCCAGATCTAACATGACTGGAGTGTTTCCCCAGATCTAACATGACTGGAGTGTTTCCCCAGATCTAACATGACTGGAGTGTTTCCCCAGATCTTACCTGACTGGAGTGTTTCCCCAGATGACTGGAGTGTTTCCCCAGATCTAACATGACTGGAGTGTTTCCCCAGATCTAACATGACTGGAGTGTTTCTAACATGACTGGAGTGTTTCCCCAGATCTAACATGACTGGAGTGTTTCCCCAGATCTTACATGACTGGAGTGTTTCCCAGATCTTACATGACTGGAGTGTTTTTAACATGACTGGAGTGTTTCCCCAGATCTTATCTGGAGTGTTTAGCCAGATCTTACATGACTGGAGTGTTTCCCGAGATCTAACATGACTGGAGTGTTTCCCCAGATCTTACATGACTGGAGTGTTTCCCCAGATCTTACCTGACTGGAGTGTTTCCCCAGATCTTACATGACTGGAGTGTTTCCCCAGATCTTACCTGACTGGAGTGTTTAGCCAGATCTTACCTGACTGGAGTGTTTC
>NC_088242.1:10248214-10258214 GCF_036934945.1 Oncorhynchus masou masou
TGTGTGTGTGTGTGTGTGTGTGTGTGTGTGTGTGTGTGTGTGTGTGTGTGTGTGTGTGTGTGTGTGTGTGTGTGTGTGTGTGTGTGTGTGTGTGTGTGTGTGTGTGTGTGTGTGTGTGTGTGTGTGTGTGTGTGTGTGTGTCTGGGAGGTTGGGGGTGATGGGGGCGGTGGATTGCGGTGTGTGTGGATATGGGGAGTTGTGGTGTGTGTGGATATGGGGATTTGCGGGGTGTGTGTTCTGGGGTTGTGAAAGCCTGTATAATATGGAATTTTTAATATATTTACTGAAACAGAGAAGGTTAAAAGTTCAAGTGAGAATGATGTTAAGCTGTGGTTAGGAACATAGCCTCATCTGCCTTTGTGTGTGTGTGTGTGTGTGTGTGTCTGTGTGTGTGTGTGTGTGTGTGTGTGTGTGTGTGTGTGTGTGTGTGTGTGTGTGTGTGTGTGTGTGTGTGTGTGTGTGTGTGTGTGTGTGTGTGTGTGTGTGTGTGTGTGTGTGTGTGTGTGTGTGTGTAACTCAGACTCAGATATAGAAGAGACACTTCAGAACAAACTTCCTTTAGATTTTTGAGGGGGACTGTGTGTTGTTCTGTGTAGTAAATCAAATCAAATCAAATCAAATTTATTTATATAGCCCTTCGTACATCAGCTGATATCTCAAAGTGCTGTACAGAAACCCAGCCTAAAACCCCAAACAGCAAGCAATGCAGGTGTAGAAGCACGGTGGTTAGGAAAAACTCCCTAGAAAGGCCAAAACCTAGGAAGAAACCTAGAGAGTAACCAGGCTATGTGGGGTGGCCAGTCCTCTTCTGGCTGTGCCGGGTAGAGATTATAACAGAACACGGCCAAGATGATCAAATGTTCATAAATGACCAGCATGGTCGAATAATAATAAGGCAGAACAGTTGAAACTGGAGCAGCAGCACGGCCAGGTGGACTGGGGACAGCAAGGAGTCATCATGTCAGGTAGTCCTGGTGCATGGTCCTAGGGCTCAGGTCCTCCGAGAGAGAGAAAGAGAGAGAGAAGGAGAGAATTAGAGAACGCACACTTAGATTCACACAGGACACCAAATTGGACAGGAGAAGTACTCCAGATATAACAAACTGACCCCAGCCCCCCGAGACATAAACTACTGCAGCATAAATACTGGAGACTGAGACAGGAGGGGTCAGGAGACACTGTGGCCCCATCAGAGGACACCCCCAGACAGGGCCAAACAGGAAGGATATAACCCCACCCACTTTGCCAAAGCACAGCCCCCACACCACTAGAGGGATATCTTCAACCACCAACTTACCATCCTGACACAAAGCTGAGTATAGCCCACAAAGATCTCCGCCATGGCACAACCCAAGGGGGGGCGCCATCCCAGACAGGATGACCACATCAGTGAATCAACCCACTCAGATGACACACCCCTTCCAGGGACGGCATGGGAGAGCCCCAGTAAGCCAGTGACTCAGCCCCTGTAATAGGGTTAGAGGCAGAGAATCCCTGTGGAAAGAGGGGAACCGGACAGGCAGAGACAGCAAGGGCGGTTCCGTTGCTCCAGAGCCTTTCCGTTCACCCTCCCACTCCTGGGCCAGACTACACTCAATCATATGACTCACTGAAGAGATGAGTCTTCAGTAAAGACTTAAAGGTTGAGACCGAGTTTGCGTCTCTGACATGGGTAGGCAGACCGTTCCATAAAAATGGATCTCTATAGGAGAAAGCCATGCCTCCAGCTGTTTGCTTAGAAATTCTAGGGACAATTAGGAGGCCTGCGTCTTGTGACCTTAGTGTACGTGTAGGTATGTACGGCAGGACCAAATCAAAGAGATAGGTAGGAGCAAGCCCATGTAATGCTTTGTAGGTTAGCAGTAAAACCTTGAAATCAGCCCTTGCTTTGACAGGAAGCCAGTGTAGGGAGGCTAGCACTGGAGTAATATGATCAAATTTTCTGGTTCTAGTCAGGATTCTAGCAGCCGTATTTAGCACTAACTGAAGTTTATTTAGTGCTTTATCCGGGTAGCCGGAAAGTAGAGCATTGCAGTAGTCTAACCTAGAAGTGACAAAAGCATGGATCAATTTTTCTGCATCATTTTTGGACAGAAAGTTTCTGATTTTTGCAATGTTACGTAGATGGCAAAAAGCTGTCCTTGAAATGGTCTTGATATGTTCTTCAAAAGAGAGATCAGGGTCCAGAGTAACGCCGAGGTCCTTCACAGTTTTATTTGAGACGACTGTACAACCATTAAGATTAATTGTCAGATTCAACAGAAGATCTCTTTGTTTCTTGGAACCTAGAAGCAGCATCTCTGTTTTGTCCGAGTTTAAAAGTAGAATGTTTGCAGCCATCCACTTCCTTATGTCTGAAACATAGGCTTCTAGCGAGGGCAATTTTGGGGCTTCACCATGTTTCATTGATGTACAGCTGTGTGTCATCTGCATAGCAGTGAAAGTTAACATTATGTTTTCGAATAACATCCCCAAGAGGTAAAATATATAGTGAAAACAATAGTGGTCCTAAAACGGAACCTTGAGGAACACCGAAATTTACAGTTGATTTGTCAGAGGACAAACCATTCACAGAGAAAAACTGATATCTTTCCGACAGATAAGATCTAAACCAGGCCAGAACTTGTCCGTGTAGACCAATTTGGGTTTCCAATCTCTCCAAAGTAATGTGGTGATCGATGGTATCAAAAGCAGCACTAAGGTCTAGGAGCACGAGGACAGATGCAGAGCCTCGGTCCGATGCCATTAAAATGTCATTTACCACCTTCACAAGTGCCGTCTCAGTGCTATGATGGGGTCTAAAACCAGACTGAAGCATTTCGTATACATTGTTTGTCTTCAGGAAGGCAGTGAGTTGCTGCGCAACAGCCTTTTCTAAAATTTTTGAGAGGAATGGAAGATTCGATATAGGCCAATAGTTTTTTATATTTTCTGGGTCAAGGTTTGGCTTTTTCAAGAGAAGCTTTATTACTGCCACTTTTAGTGAGTTTGGTACACATCCGGTGGATAGAGAGACGTTTATTATGTTCAACATAGGAGGGCCAAGCACAGGAAGCAGCTCTTTCAGTAGTTTAGTTGGAATAGGGTCCAGTATGCAGCTTGAAGGTTTAGAGGCAATGATTATTTTCATCATTGTGTCAAGAGATATAGTACTAAAACACTTGAGCGTCTCTCTTGATCCTAGGTCCTGGCAGAGTTGTGCAGACTCAGGACAACTGAGCTTTGAAGGAATACGCAGATTTAAGGAGGAGTCTGTAATTTGCTTTCTTAATAATCATAATTTTTTCCTCAAAGAAGTTCATAAATTTAGCACTGCTAAAGTGAAAGTCATCCTCTCTTGGTGAATGCTGCTTTTTAGTTAGCTTTGCGACAGTATCAAAAAGGAAAAGGAATTGTTCTTATTTTCCTCAATTAAGTTAGAAAAATAGGATGATCGAGCAGCAGTAAGGCCTCTTTGGTACTGCACTGTAAATATGTTAGTCAATCCATTTGTATGGGCTAATAGACGTAAGGCGAAAAAAATATAGATTATTATAATTGTTTCTCCCAAATTCATGGTATCCAATTGGTAGTTACAGTCTTGTCTCATCTCTGCAACTTCCTTAAAGACTCTGGAGAGGCAAAGGTCAAGAGCCTGCCTCACGCACCAATGTGTCGGAGGAAAAAGCTTAGATCCCTGTGCCACTCGGGAGGCGGCCAAAAACAAATTTTCATCAAATACTCTTGAGATGTTTTTCATTAAACTATTATTTATTACTATTTATTATACAATTATACCCCCCCCCCGGCTCTGACAGGTCTCTCTATGCGACACAAAGAAAAATGCACTCTGGTCATCCACAATGTATTTTTTTTAAAGGTGTGTTACGAGTGAGAAAAATTAAATACAAAATAAATAATGAGTGCTGCTGTGATTGTCTTTTCAATATTTAAAATAAATCGCCTTATGATTCCGTTGGTAAATCCAAATGGGACATAAATGAGACACATATTAAAACATATTTAAACACTACCGTTCAAAAGTTTGGGGTCACTTAGAAATATCCTTGTTTTTTAAAGAAAAGACATTTTTTTGTCCATTGAAATAACATCAAATTGATAAGAAATACAGTGTAGACATTGTTAATGAAAATTATTTATGTAGCTCGAAACAGCTGATTTTTTTAATGGAATATCTACATAGGCGTACAGAGACCCATATTCAGCAACCAACACTCCTGTGTTCCAATGGCACGTTGTGTTAGCTAATCCAAGTTGATCATTTTAAAAGGCTAATTGATCATTAGAAAAATTTTATTTACCACAGGTGGACTCCAATCAAGTTGTAAAAACATCTAAAGGATGATCAATGGAAACAGGATGCACCTGAGTTCAATGTCAATACTCATGGAAAATGTCTGGAAAATTATGTAAATAAGGTATTTCTGTTTGACATTTTTAAAACTTTTGCAAAAATGTCTAAAAAACTTATATTGCTTTGTCACTATGGGGTATTGTGTGTAGATTGATGAGGAAAAATATTCAATTGATACATTTTACAGTAAGGTGGTAACAAAATGTGGAATAAGTCTGAATTCTTTCCCAATGCACAGTATAAATACATATACATATAGTATAAATATATATATATACAGTATAAATACATATACATATAGTATAAATATATATATATACAGTATAAATACATATATATATAGTATAAATACATATATATACAGTATAAATACATACACATACAGTATAAATATATATATATATATATACAGTATAAATACATATACATATAGTATAAATATATATATATATAGTATAAATATATATATATACAGTATAAATACATATATATACAGTATAAATACATATACATATAGTATAAATATATATATATATATATACAGTATAAATACATATATATATACAGTATAAATATATATATATATATATATATGTATATATATATATATATATACAGTATAAATACATATACATATAGTGTAAATATATATATATATATATACAGTATAAATACATATATATAGTATAAATATATATATATACAGTATAAATACATATACATATAGAGTAAATATATATATATATACAGTATAAATACATATATATAGTATAAATACATATATATACAGTATAAATACATATACATATAGTATAAATATATATATATATATATATACAGTATAAATACATATATATAGTATAAATACATATATATATACAGTATAAATACATATAAATATAGTATAAATATATATATATATATATATATATATACCGTATAAATACATATATATATAGTATAAATACATATATATATATACAGTATAAATACATACACATATAGTATAAATATATATATATATATACAGTATAAATACATATACATATAGTATAAATATATATATATACAGTATAAATACATATATATACAGTATAAATACATATACATATAGTATAAATATATATATATATATATATACAGTATAAATACATATAATATATATATATATACAGTATAAATACATATACATATAGTGTAAATATATATATATATATATATATATATATATATATATACAGTATAAATATATATATATATACAATATAAATACATATACATATAGTATAAATACATATACATATAGTATGAATATATATATATATATACAATATAAATACATATACATATAGTAAAATATATATATATATATATATATATATATATATATATATATATATATATATATATATATATATAGTATATATATATATATATATATACAGTATAAATACATATAGTATAAATATATATATACAGTATAAATACATATATATACAGTATACAGTAATACATATACATATATATATATACATATAGTATAAATACATATATATACAGTATAAATACATATACATATAGTATATATATATATATATATATATATATATATATATATATATATATATATACAGTATAAATACATATACATATAGTAGAAATATATAAATACAGTATAAATACATATATATACAGTATAAATACATCAATATAATATAAATATATATATATACAGTATACACATACATATAACATAACAATATATATATAGAAATATATATATACAGTATAAATATATATATATATATATATATATATACCATATATATATATATATATATATATATATAGTATAAATATATATATATATATATCTCGAGGACAGACGATTTGTACAAGATATGTGCTTCAGCACTCGTCGGTCTGTTCTCTGACATTGTGTGGCCTACCACTTCGCAGCTGAGCCATTGTTGCTCCTAGAAGTTTCCACTTCACAACAACAGTACTTACAGCTGCCCTGGTTAGCTCTAGCAGGGCAGAAACCTGACGAACTGACCATTCCACTGCCAGTGTTTGTCTATGGAGATTGTATGGCTGTGTGCTTGATTTATACATCTTTCTCCAAAGATGGCTGAAATAGCCAAATCCACTCATTTCAAGGGGTGTCCACATAATTTTGCGTATATGACACACATCGATAAATATACATGATGATTGATTTTCCATAACCCAAATGAAAGAAATTGGTTGTCCTCTCAAAGTCAATAACAAGGAGACAAACAACGTTAAAAAGCACCTGTCATCACCATGTTTGTTCATTGAGAATCAAATGAATTAAATGATTTAGGCATCAGGCATCATTATAGTATATTTAAAGAAAGACATTAGTTCAACTCTCCCTATTATTCTCCAGTGAAATAAATGCAAATAGGTCCGGCCTAAAACCACTGGAGTAGCCTACCGCTCTGTTGTACTGCACGCAACCACATGTGAGATACATTCATCTTGACCCACTGGGAGACAGAGTGGGGGGGGGGGGGTCATTAAGACCAGGGAGGTGGAGTGACTTATAGTATCTTCAACATTCATCTTGACCCACTGGGAGACAGAGTGGGGGTCATTAAGACCAGGGAGGTGGAGTGACTTATAGTATCTTCAACATTCATCTTGACCCACTGGGAGATAGAGTGGGGGGGTCATTAAGACCAGGGTGGGGGGGGTGTAGTGACTTATAACGTCTTCAACATTCA
The DNA here is from genome assembly GCF_036934945.1 of Oncorhynchus masou masou. Lineage (NCBI taxonomy): Eukaryota > Metazoa > Chordata > Actinopteri > Salmoniformes > Salmonidae > Oncorhynchus > Oncorhynchus masou. The sequence goes on from NC_088242.1 coordinate 10,255,320, forward strand.
TCTTGACCCACTGGGAGACAGAGTGGGGGGGGGGGGTCATTAAGATCAGGGAGGTGGAGTGACTTATAGTATCTTCAACATTCATCTTGACCCACTGGGAGACAGAGTGGGGGGGGGTCATTAAGACCAGGGAGGTGGAGTGACTTATAACATCTTCAACATTCGTTCAACCAATTCATTAACAGTATTCACTGTGCTTTCTATGGCAGACTTAAAGTAAAGGACCATGGACACGTGATGACATCATGTTGCACGCGTTGACAACACGTATATTCAATGAACATGTCAATTTCCCCCGTAATCATGCCTTAATTCAGGCAGAATTAAATTACATCAAAGTGTTATTCATTTAGACAGATGGCCCGAGTGGTGCTGTGATTGTCTTAGCATTAACAAACTCATACCTTTGTCTTCTGAGTCCGTGACGTGGAGGGTTGTAATAGTCCCATCGTTCACCTCATTTCAGTAGTCTAAACAGTTCGCTGGTCCTGTGCACCGTCGGTCGTACATCGTCTATTAAGAGGCTGTCCTGTACCCTATACAATCTGTTCATTGCCATTCTCCACCGTTCTCCCTGTCCAGGTTACCCAGGAATCGGATAGCTTCTTTTTTGCTGAAATCAGTGTGAGGTCTCTTTTCTTTCATTTAGAGCCACAGTTAGGCTGGAAACACTAAAGAGAATGGGGTTTCGTTTTTTTCCCACAGTTTTGTTTTTCTTCATGGGGTTGAATTCTCTGCTCATGTCGGCGTTGAAGTGATGTAGACCTGATGGTCCTCATACATCCAAAGGTTCGACTCCTGACATTTTGGCTTTGATGGCCAGTCATAGACCATTGCCTTTGTTCCTAGAATTTTAAGGAACTGTGCGATTATACCCCTTGGTTTGCTGCTTGTGTCTCCTCTCGGGCCGCCTGTTCGATGTGCTCGTTCAATTCATGGGAGCCCATGTGAAGTTGTGGTTTTACATTTTCCGGGAATTCTTCCATTCTGGTTGTTCCACAGCTTTCGGGGGAAATTAGAGAATCTGAGTCCTCCATCCCGTGTAATCTTACAGGAAGCTTTGTAATAATGTATTTTTGTTTATCTATGGTTCACGGGAGTCTTTCTGGTGCGGTTTCCTCCGGAGTTAACCTGGTTTTGGCTTCCGTGCTTTTGTCCAGTTACATTTTTGTAAATATCTGATCATTTCTTCATCTGCTTAGATAGTATCTCATTACCCGTGCCAATTTCTGTTAGTAGTGTGTCTAAACTCTGGGGCGGCAGGGTAGCCTAGTGGTTAGAGCGTTGGACTAGTAACCAAAAGGTTGCAAGTTCAATTCCCCGAGCTGACAAGGTACAAATCTGTTGTTCTGCCCCTGAAAAGGCAGTTCCTAAGCTGTCATTGAAAATAAGAATTTGTTCTTAACTGACTTGCCTAGTAAAATAAAGATAAAATAATACTTTTGTTGAGTTGTCAGCTATTTGGTTACGTGGTTCTGCTGTGTTTTGTTCCTATCTCTAGATCTAGTATTTGCCATAACATGCAGTTGCCAACATAACGTTTCATATCTTTCTTGACCCTAGAGTCAAGTTGTTTTCTATTTTAAATGGCATATTTTTTTGTGTAAGGAATGGAATGCCAAACGGATCACCTCCACCAGACGACCTCTCGGTCATCATACCGGAAATCCATTTTAGGCTTAGGAGGATAAAAAAACAAGAGTGTGTGTGTGTGTGTGTGTGTGTGTGTGTGTGTGTGTGTGTGTGTGTGTGTGTGTGTGTGTGTGTGTGTGTGTGTGTGTGTCAGCTCATCTCTCCAGCTAGACCTGCCTGTGTCATTATGTTACACACACCCTTAATTACTGCTGACACATTGCTGACACACTGCTCAGTGCTGCGCTGTAGCTCTCTGTCTATCAACTCATTAGTGGTGGTAGGTAAAGCATGTGTAGGTGTAGATCTTCCACGGGACAGAACGAACAGTGCTGAAGCCTCACTTTATAAGGCGATTTCACACCAGGACAGACCAGAAATATTTTGTGTATCTCAGATTGTTTGGGCGTTTGTAGCACGAAAATCACGAGAAAAATCACGAGAATCACGAGAAAATCGTGATAAAAGTGGCCATTTTAGTTCCTTTTTTATCCTTATAATCAGAATCACTTTTATCCGTTTGCATGTACAGGAATTTGCAAATGTATTTGGCAAATAAAGGTGATCTCTGTCTCTTTTTCTCTCTCTGCCTGCCTGTCTTTCTCTCTCTCTCTACCTCTCTCTCCATCCCTCCTTTAAAAACGTCAGTGACAGCATTATTTTCAGGGAGGCGTGATGGAGGAGAAGGCTGCCAATATGGCTTCCCAGATGTCTTCACCTGAAGCTGGGCAACACTAACAAATCTGTAATTAAGAGACAACACTGACTGGCTGGCTGGCTGGCTGACTGACACACACGCACGCAGGCACACACACACAAACACACAGTCTGGCAGATATGCAACACTTGAGGTGGATGAATCCAACCAGTCATTCTGCAGTTCTCCCAGGTGCTCATGTGAGCTGACAGGCTACTAGGACTGATACCATCCAGCTCCAACCCACAGGGCTTGGAGAAACAGGGAAGAGGCAGTTGGCTATGGCACTTAGAAAGGTAGCACACTGTTGGCTGAGAGGCTGCCTTACTGTGAGAATATGGTTGGTAGAGGGTGACAGAGGGGGCTAGGTCTCTCTCTTTCCAACACAACAATGTGCAGCTGTCGCTGTAAACACATATCACATTGATCAGAACAATATTGACATTCAATTAATTTCACATACATAATATTTAAAATTGGTTGATGTGGCAATGACAGCAGATGACAGAAAACACGATCCAAAGGTACCTTAGACTCTCAGGTACTTTAGAACCTCAGGTACTTTA
>NC_088242.1:10263214-10280714 GCF_036934945.1 Oncorhynchus masou masou
GTTGAAGAAGAGGAAAGGAAAAATACAAAAAGGAGTGAGGTAGAAACAACGCCTCCCGGCTTCTTCTCTCTCTCACTCTTCTCATTCCCTCTCTCTTTTTCATTCTTTCTCTCCCCTTTTTCCCTGTGGCAGAGAGCAGACTCTCTCTCTCTTCTCATTCCCTCTCATCTCTGTTTCGTTCTTTCTCTCTCCTTGTGGCAGAGAGCAGAAGAGTTTTCGAAAGATCCTGCGGACCAGAGAACCAGAGAGAGTTGAGCTTCATAGAACCATCCAGAAAACAGGACTGACCATTCCGGAGAAAGAAAGACGGACACTAAAACTCAACAACCAACCCACAAACAAAGTAGAAAACCAACGAGTGAACGATCGTACTGAGAAACAAGCCAAGGAGCAAGAGAAGGAAAACAGTCGGACAGAGGGAGAGAGAGAGACAAAAGGAAGGAAAGTGCACTGGCCTCACCGGTCTCCGTTTCACACGCCTGTCTTCCACCCCCTGCCACCCCTCTCGACCTCGGCCAAAATGATGATGTATTTTTGGGTGAGTACCTCGCCCGTTGGGGGGTGTAGGGTGTGTGTTGGGGGTGTAGGGTGTGTGTTGGCGGTGTAGGGTGTGTGTTAGGGGTGTAGGGTACGTGTTAGGGGTGTAGTGTACGTGTTGGGGGTACAGGGTGTGTGTTAGCGGGTGAAGGGTGTGTGTTGGGGGTGTAGGGTGTGTGTTGGGGGGTGTAGGGTGTGTGTTGGGGGTGTAGGGTGTGTGTTGAAGGGTGTAGGGTACGTGTTGGGGGTGTAGGGTATGTGTTGGGGGGTGTAGGGAAATGCCTGGGGAATTGAACTCTGTAGTGGCATATCTAATCCTCTTTCCACTGGGATGGGGGCAGTGTGAAAGGTTATCATACACACACACACAAACCCACACCCACCCACACACACACACACACACACACACACACACACACACACACACACACACACACACACACACACACACACACACACACACACACACACAAACACTGATAATAGTTAACTGTGTCACACACTGCATGCAAACTTGCGGCATTTGTGAACTGCTCTCTCTTTCTTTCTTTCTTTCTTTCTTTCTTTCTTTCTTTCTTTCTTTCTTTCTTTCTTTCTTTCTTTCTTTCTTTCTTTCTTTCTTTCTTTCTTTCCTTCTTTCTTTCTTTCTTTCTTTCTCATCTTCCTGTTGTTCTCTCCATCATGTGTAATGCAGCATCCTGGTATAAACCTGTGTTTCTATAATGAGGAAGAGGAGAGGTGAGGAGAGTAGAGATGGGGGAGGAAGAGGAGAGGTGAGGAGAGTAGAGATGGGGGAGGAGGAGGAGAGGTAGAAGTAGAAAGGGAGAGGTGGGAGAGGGATAGGAGGGAGATGTAGGGAGGGAGAGGAAAGGGAGGGACATGTAGAGAGGGAGAAGAGAGAGGGAGGGACATAGAGAGAGGGAGGGAGATGTAGAGAGGGAGAAGAGAGGTGAGAGAGGGAGGGAGATGTAGGGAGGGAGAGGAAATGGAGGGAGATGTAGAGAGGGAGAAGAGAGAGGGAGGGAGGGAGATGTAGGGAGGGAGAGGAAATGGATGGGAGGGAGATGTAGAGAGGGAGAAGAGAGAGGGAAGGATGGAGATGTAGGGAGGGAGATGAAAGGGATGGAGATGTAGAGAAGGAGAAGAGAGATGGGAGAGGGTAGATTCTGCTGAATCCCAGAAAAAAGTGGTTTATTTTATCTCATGCAATACTGGACCCTGTCATTCCACAGCTTCATTCCACAGCTTCATTCCACGGCTTCATTCCACAGCTTCATTCCACAGCTTCATTCCACAGCTTCATTCCACAGCTTCATTCCACGGCTTCATTCCACGGCTTCATTCCACGGCTTCATTCCACAGCTTCATTCCACAGCTTCATTCCACAGCTTCATTCCACAGCTTCATTCCACGGCTTCATTCCACGGCTTCATTCCACAGCTTCATTCCACAGCTTCATTCCACAGCTTCATTCCACGGCTTCATTCCACAGCTTCATTTCCACGGCTTCATTCCACAGCTTCATTCCACAGCTTCATTCCACAGCTTCATTCCACGGCTTCATTCCACAGCTTCATTCCACAGCTTCATTCCACAGCTTCATTCCATTGCCCTGCTGGAACGTTGTCCCATTTTGCCCCATGTGGCTCAGTTGGTAGAACACAACGCTTACAACACCAGGGTTGTTGGTTGGATTCTCACGGAGGACCCATATGAAAGGTGTACACACTCACAGTACACCGATCACTATAAGATGTCTTGTTCTCTCAGAGCACTGATGATGCACTCACTACTGTAAGTCGCTCTGGATAAGAGTTTCTGCTGAATGACTAACATGTAATTGTAAGCAGGGATGCAGAATTCCTTGACTTTTTGTTTTGGGTAGAGATCCGAGATTAAATATCTGGAGGATCTTACGTTCAAACGTTGTGAACGTTAGTGCATCATCAGTGCTCTGAGAGAACACGACATCTTATAGTGATTGGTGTACCGTGTATAGTCTAACCCCCACATCCTCCAAAAACATACTTTGTGCACTGGTGTGTTGTTGTGTGCTGTTGTGTTGTGTGTTGTTGTGTTGTGTGTTGTTGTGTGGTGTTGTGTGTTGTTGAGTTGTGTGTTGCGTGTTATTGTGTGTTGTTGTGTGGTGTTATTTTGTGTGTCGTTGTGTGGTGTGGTGTTGTGTGTTGTTGTGTTGTGTGTTGTGTGTTGTGTGGTGTTTTGTGTTGTTGTGTTGTGGGTTGTTGTGTTGTTGTATTGTTGTATTGTGTGTTGTTGTGTGGTGTGTTGTTGTGTTGTGACGTGTTGTTGTGTTGGGTGGTGTTGTGAGTTTTTGTGTTGTGTGGTGTTGTGTTGTGAGAGGAGGAAGGAAAAGACAGAGCGCAAGAGAGAGAGAGAGAGAGAGAGAGAGAGAGGTGAAGTGCTGCAATGTTCTATGATGTAATCTGCTCTATGGATCTGATTGTCAACTACTACTGTACCAAGTCAAGATCCCTCAGTATAACTCAGTCTTTATTCATACTCAATGGGCCAAATACACGCAGCTTGTTCAACTGCAGACAAACTCTTCTTTGTATCACGAAGATATCAGTTATTGTGTGAAATGCGTTGTATATCGGTGTAACAAGCTCCAGATAGTCTGTATGTTTTGCATTCAGAAAGTATACAGACCCCTTTCCTTTTTCCACATTTTGTTACATTACAGCCTTATCCTAAAATGGATTCAATTGTTTTTTTCCCCATCATACATTTAAACACAATACCCCATAATGACAAAGTAAAAACTATTTCCCATTTGTTGGGGGCAAATGTATTAACAATAAAAAAAAATGAAATATCAGAATGACGTAACAATTCAGATACTTTAATCAGTACATTGTTGAAGCACCTTTGTCAGAAAATTACAGCCTTTGGTCTTCTTGGGTATGACGCCACAAGCTTGGCACATCTGTTTTTGGAGAGTTTCTCCCATTCTTCTCTGCAGATCCTCTCAAGCTCTGTCAGGTTGGATGGGGAGTGTCGCTGCAATGCTATTTTCAAAGCCACTCCTTCGTTGTCTTGGCTGTGTGCTTTAGGCTCTTTGTCCTGTTGGAAGGTGAACCTCTGGAGCAGGATTTCATCAAGCATCTCTCTGTATTTTGTTCCATTCATCTTTCCCTCGATCCTGACTAGTCCCCCAGTTCCTGCTGCTGAAAATCATCCCCACAGCATGACACTGCCACTGCTATGCTTCACCGTAGAGCTCTGTCAGAGTGACCATCGGGTTCTTGGTCACCTCCCTGACCAAGGCCCTTTTCCCCTGATTGCTCAGTTTGGCCGGGCGGACAGCTCTAGGAAGAGTATGTGGTCTTGGAGACATTCAATGCTGCAGACATTTTTTGCTACCCTTCCCCAGAACTGTGCCTCGACACAATCCTGTCTCCGAGCTCTATAGACAATTCCTTCCACCTCATGGCTTGAATTTTGCTCTGACATGCACTGTCAACTCTGGGACCTTTATATAGACAGGTGTGTGCCTTTCCAAATCATGTCCAATCAATTGAATTCAACACAGCTGGACTCCAATAAAGGATGAGCCAATGGAAACTTGATGCACCTGAACTCACTGTCGAGTCTCATTCAAAAGGTTTGAATACTTGTGTCAATAAGGTATATCAGTTTTATATTTTTTTTAATTATTAGCAGAAATGTCTAAAAACCTGTTTCTGCTTTCTTTGTCATTATGGATTATTGTGTGCAGATTGGTGAGTCCATTTTGTTTTTAATCTGTTTTAGAATAAGGCTGTAACATAACAAAATGTGGAAATAGTCAAGGTGTCTGAATACTTTCCAAATGCACTGCATGCCTACACCCTCTTCTCTGTCCTCCTCTAGATGAATAGTGCCTAGTATTATGTGTCTTAAAGGATTTAATGATGGTCTGTCTGTCTGTCTGTCTGTCTGTCTGTCTGTCTGTCTGTCTGTCTGTCTGCCTGACTGCCTATCTGTGAGTGTAGATGTGGCGCTAGCTAGCAGGGCTCTTTGATACAGGGCTGCTACCTTGCAGCCCAGTACAGTAAGTTACATGAATCATTCCCCTTCATCACTCTACCTCACCAGACCCCACCACTAGACTGTGGGATGCATCTCAAATGGCACCCTATTCCCTACATAGTGCACTACGTTTGACCAAAACTTATGGGCCCTGGACAAAAGTAGTGCACTTTATAGGGAGTAGGATGCCATTTAGACATTACACATCTGTACCAGGAGCCACATAAACTCCAGATAAAAACAGCTAAATTGTAGCTACAAAGGGCCAAGCAACAGAAACAGAAAGATGCGTTACAAACATGCAAACAAATGAACTGACATATAGAGAATAGAGCTGAAAAGGTCTTACCGTCCATATGTAAGACACAGTGAGTCACACATAGGAAGGCTGAAAGACACGAGAGGAAGGAAAGAGAGGAAGACAAGAGAGGAAGGAAAGAGAGGAAGACAAGAGAGGAAGGAAAGAGAGAAAGACAAGAGAGGAAGGAAAGAGAGGAAGACAAGAGAGGAAGGAAAGAGAGGAAGACAAGAGAGGAAGGAAAGAGAGGAAGACAAGAGAGGAAGGAAAGAGAGGAAGACAAGAGAGGAAGGAAAGAGAGAAAGACAAGAGAGGAAGGAAAGAGAGAAAGACAAGAGAGGAAGGAAAGAGAGGAAGACAAGAGGAAGGAAAGAGAGTAAGACAAGAGAGGAAGGAAAGATAATAAGACAAGAGAGGACGGAAAGAGAGGAAGACAAGAGGAAGGAAAGAGAGTAAGACAAGAGAGGAAGGAAAGATAATAAGACAAGAGAGGAAGGAAAGAGAGAAAGACAAGAGAGGAAGGAAAGAGAGAAAGACAAGAGAGGAAGGAAAGAGAGGAAGACAAGAGGAAGGAAAGAGAGTAAGACAAGAGAGGAAGGAAAGAGAATAAGACACGAGAGGAAGGAAAGAGAGAAAGACAAGAGAGGAAGGAAAGAGAGTAAGACAAGAGAGGAAGGAAAGAGAGTAAGACAAGAGAGGAAGGAAAGAGAATAAGACAAGAGAGGAAGGAAAAGAGTAAGACAAGAGAGGAAGGAAAGAGAGTAAGACAAGAGAGGAAGGAAAGAGAGGGCACCGTAAAGAGGGATCAAAGAGGAGTCCCACACAGTGTTTGCGGAAGCAGGGAATGAACTAAAAGGTGCTTGAGGAGGCTGTCCAGGTGTTTACAGAAGAACAACAAGGGTTGAAAGAAAAAGGTGATGACCATCTTGTTTTCCTTCCTCTTGTTTGTGTTCCCTGGTCATCATGGTTAATTATTCATAGAAGAAGATATATATATATGTTTTATTAGACCTTTATTTAGCCAGGGAGTCATTCTGAGACCACGGTCTCTTTTGCAGAGGAGTCCTGCATGAACACATCAATAAACAACAGTTACGCTATACATATGTCCTATCTGAGGCGAGGAGAGGAGATGAAAGGAGAAGAGATGGAGAGAGGAGAGGAGAGGAGAGGAGAGGAGAGGAGAGGAGAGGAGAGGAGAGGAGAGGAGAGGAGAGGAGAGGAGAGGAGAGGAGAGGAGAGGAGAGGAGAGGAGAGGAAGAATGTGGCTTTCTCCTCCTTCCCTCTTCAGTGTTTGTTAGCTAATAAATCATTCAGAGAGAGAGATGTGGAGAATAGTTATATGTTGCAAACAGTTGACCTCCTGGTTCGTCCTCATTTCACTACTTTAGTGGACACATGAGCTTTTCCCATCTACTCTACTGTAGTTTTTTGTCCTATACTATTAACATCATTATTTTAAAACCCAGCCCCTGTCCCTGCAGGAGGCATTATGCCTTTTGGTATGCGTTCAATGTAAATAACAAGTTATTCTTAATTGACTTGCCTAGTTAAATAAAGGTGTTTTATTATCATTATCTACAGTGGATTGAACAGCAGAGGTACAGTAGCAGGGGAGTCAGCAGAGGTACAGTAGCAGGGTAATCAGCAGAGGTACAGTAGCAGGGGAATCAGTGGAGGTACAGTAGCAGGGGAATCAGTGGAGGTACAGTAGCAGGGTAATCAGCAGAGGTACAGTAGCAGGGGAATCAGTGGAGGTACAGTAGCAGGGGAATCAGTGGAGGTACAGTAGCAGGGGAATCAGCAGAGGTACAGTAGCAGGGTAATCAGCAGAGGTACAGTAGCAGGGGAATCAGTGGAGGTACAGTAGCAGGGGAATCAGCAGAGGGATAATGTTGGTTGTGGAGTTTGAAACCACTGATGGATGACTTGTCTTTGAACTACGTACTGTCATCTTTATTTTAAAGTTGATCTGTTCCATATTCATCAGGGATCCTGTCCCCCTGTCCCCTACCAATCACCAATGCATTTAAAATCATTCTCTGCACTCTTGAGGGAATGGTGTATCTATGAGATGGGGGGTCAGTATGTGTTATCCAGGGAATGATGCATCTATGAGATGGGGGTCATTATAGGTTATCCTATAATGGTCTCCCAGTCTCCCGGTCTTCCAGTCTCCCAGTCTCCCTGTCTCCCAGTCTCCCGGTCTCCCAGTCTCTCGGTCTTTCAATCTTCCAATCTTCCAGTCTTTCAGTCTCCCGGTCTTCCAGTCTCCCAGTCTCCCGGTCTTCCAGTCTCCCTGTCTCCCTCCTCTCATCCACCCCAGGGTGATATCCCTCCTGCTGATATCCTTTTCTACTGCGAAGAGAGAATACTCTCTCATCTTCCGCGCCCCCCTTTAATCTTCTTATCAACACGGAGATTACACAGCGCCGCGCTTGTAAGAACTAGGAACACAGCGCACAACGAGGGGCGCGGAGGGAACGGAAAGAGGTAGATAAGAAAGAAGAGGACACAGAGATGGAGAAATGAGAAAGAGAGATGGAAAGAAGAGAGAGAAAGAAGAGAGAGTAAAATAGAGAGAGAGATAAAGGAGAGAGAGAGAGGGGGGGGAGATGAAGAGTAAATTAGAGAGAGTAAAGGAGAGAGAGAGAGAGAGAGAGAGAGAGAGAGTGAGATGAAGAGAGAGTAAAGGAGAGAGAGAGAGATGGAGAGGTGAAGAGTGAACTAGAGAGAGTAAACGAGAGAGAGAGAGAGAGAGATGGAGAGTAAAATAGAGAGAGTAAAGGAGAGAGAGAGAGTAAAGGAGAGAGAGAGTAAAGGAGAGAGAGAAAGAGAGAGAGGGAGAGATGAAGAGTAAAATAGAGAGAGTAAAGGAGAGAGAGAGGGAGATGAAGAGAGAGTAAAGGAGAGAGAGAGATGGAGAGATGAAGAGTGAAATAGGGAGAGTAAAGGAGAGAGAGAGAGGGGGAGATGAAGATAGAGTAAAGGAGAGAGAGAGAGAGAGGGAGAGAAGAAGAGAGAGTAAAGGAGAGAGAGAGAGGGGGAGATGAAGAGAGAGTAAAGGAGAGAGAGAGAGAGGGAGAGATGAAGAGAGAGTAAAGAGAGAGAGAGGGAGAGATGAAGAGAGAGTAAAGGAGAGAGAGAGAGAGGGAGAGATGAAGAGAGAGTAAAGAGAGAGAGAGAGAGGGAGAGATGAAGAGAGAGTAAGAGGAGAGGGAGAGATGAAAGAGAGAGAGAGAGAGAGAGAGAGAGAGAGAGATGAAGAGAGAGTAAGAGATGAGGGAGAGAGAGAGAGAGAGAGAGAGAGATGAAGAGATGAAGAGAGAGTAAAGGAGAGAGAGAAGAGGGAGAGAGAGAGAGAGAGAGAGAGAGAGGAGAGAGGAGAGATGAAGAGAGAGTAAAGGAGAGAGAGAGGAGAGGAGAGAGAGAGATGAGAGAGAGTAAAGGAGAGAGAGAGAGGGAGAGATGAGGAGAGAGAGAGGAGATGAAGAGAGAGAGGGAGAGATGAAGAGAGAGTAAAGGAGAGAGAGAGAGAGAGGGAGAGATGAAGAGAGAGTAAAGGAGAGAGAGAGAGAGGAGAGAGAGAGAGATGAAGAGAGAGTGAAAGAGAGAGGAGAGAGAGAGAGAGGGAGAGATGAAGAGAGTAAAGGAGAGAGAGAAAGAGAGAGAGAGAGATGAAGAGAGAGCGAGTAAAGGAGAGAGAGAGAGGGAGAGATGAAGAGAGAGTAAAGGAGAGAGAGAGAGAGAGAGAGAGAGAGAGAGAGATGAAGAGAGAGTAAAGGAGAGAGAGAGAGAGAGAGAGAGAGTAAAGGAGAGAGAGATGAGAGAGAGAGATGAAAGAGAGTAAAAGAGAGAGAGAGAGAGAGATGAGAGATAAGGGAAGAGAGGGAGAGATGAGAGAAGAGAGAGAGATGAAGAGAGAGTAAAGGGGAGATGAGAGAGAGTAAAGGAGAGAGAGAGAGGAGAGAGATGAGAGAGAGAGAGAGAGATGAGATGAAGAGAGAGTAAAGGAGAGAGAGAGAGGGAGAGATGAAGAGAGAGTAAAGGAGAGAGAGAGGGAGAGATGAAGAGAGTAAAGGAGAGAGAGAGAGAGGGAGAGATGAAGAGAGAGTAAAGGAGAGAGAGAGAGAGAGAGAGGGAGAGATGAAGAGAGAGTAAAGGAGAGAGAGAGGGAGAGATGAAGAGGAGAGAGAGAGAGAGAGGGAGAGATGAAGAGAGAGTAAAAGGAGAGAGAGAGAGGGAGAGATGAAGAGAGAGTAAAGATGAGAGAGAGTAAAGAGAGAGAGATGAAGAGATGAAGAGAGTAAAGGAGAGAGAGAGAGAGAAGAGAGAGAGAGGAGAGAGATGAAGAGAGAGTAAAGGAGAGAGAGAGAGGGAGAGAGATGAGAGAGTAGATGAAGAGAGGAGAGAGATGAAGAGAGAGAGAGAGAGAGAGAGAGAGATGAAGAGAGAGTAAAGGAGAGAGAGAGAGGGAGAGATGAAGAGAGAGTAAAGGAGAGAGAGAGAGGGAGAGATGAGAGAGAGAGAGGAGAGAGAGAGAGTGAGTAAAGAGAGAGAGAGAGAGAGATGAAGAGAGAGAGAGAGAGAGAGAGGGAGAGAGAGAGAGAGAGGAGAGAGAGAGAGAGAGAGAGAGAGAGAGAGAGAGAGATGAAGAGAGAGAGAGAAAGGAGAGAGAGAGAGAGGGAGAGATGAAGAGAGAGTAAAGGAGAGAGAGAGAGAGAGGGAGAGATGAAGGAGAGAGAGAGAGAGGGAGGGAGAGATGAAGAGAGAGTGAAGAGAGAGTAAAAAGGAGAGGAGAGAGAGAGAGATGAAGAGAGAGATGAAAAGGAGAGAGAGAGGGAGAGAGATGAAGAGAGAGTAAAGGAGAGAGAGAGAGAGGGAGAGATGAAGAGAGTAGGGGGAAGGAGAGAGAGGGAGAGATGAAGAGAGAGTAAAGGAAAGGGAGAGAGAGAGGGAGAGAGAGAGAGAGAGTAAAGATGAGAGAGAGAGATGAAGAGAGAGAGGAGAGATAAGAGAGAGAGAGGGAGAGATGAAGAGAGAGTAAAGAGAGAGAGAGAAGAGAGAGATGAAGAGAGAGTAAAGGAGAGAGAGAGAGAGAGGGAGAGATGAAGAGAGAGTAAAAGGAGAGAGAGAGAGAGGGAGAGATGAAGAGAGAGTAAAGGAGACAGAGAGAGGGAGAGATGAAGAGAGAGTAAAGGAGAGAGAGAGGGAGAGATGAAGAGAGTAAAGAGTAAGAGAGAGAGGGAGAGATGAAGAGAGTAAAGGAGAAAGGAGAGGGAGAGATGAAGAGTGAGTAAAGGAGAGAGAGAGAGGAGAGATGAAGAGGGAGAGTAAAGGAGAGAGAGGAGGAGGGAGGGAGAGATGAGAGAGAGATGAAGAGAGAGAGAAAGGAGAGAGAGAGAGGGAGAGATGAAGAGAGAGTAAAGGAGAGAGAGGTAGGGAGAGATGAAGAGCGAGTAAAAGAGAGAGAGAGAGATGAAGAGAGAGTAAAGGAGAGAGAGAGAGGGAGAGATGAAGAGAGAGTAAAGGAGAGAGAGAGAGGAGAGATGAAGAGAGAGTAAAGGAGAGAGAGAGAGGGAGAGATGAAGAGAGAGTAAAGGAGAGAGAGAGAGAGAGAGAGAGAGAGAGAGAGATGAAGAGAGAGAGAGAGATGAAGAGAGAGTAAAGGAGAGAGAGAGAGAGAGAGGGAGAGATGAAGAGTTGCATCAGAGGGTGTGACGTACTATCACCCATCATTAGCTCTGTTTACACACGTACCACAGGAGGAAAGGTCACCATCCCCACAGTGTCGCCTCGGTGACAATATGTTATCTTTCCTCTCAGCGGCTCTGACTAACCCCAGATCAGTGACTGCATCTCTAACGGCACCCTGTTCCCTGTGGGCCCTCGCTGCACCCTGTTCCCTGTGGCCCCTCGTTGCACCCTGTTCCCTGTGGGCCCTCGCTGCACCCTGTTCCCTGTGGCCCCTCGTTGCACCCTGTTCCCTGTGGGCCCTCGTTGCACCCTGTTCCCTGTGGGCCCTCGTTGCACCCTGTCCCCTGTGGGCCCTCGTGGCACCCTGTTCCCTGTGGGCCCTCGTTGCACCCTGTTCCCTGTGGGCCTCGTTGCACCCTGTTCCCTGTGGGCCTCGTTTCACCCTGTTCCCTGTGGGCCCTCGTTGCACCCTGTCCCCTGTGGGCCCTCGTGGCACCCTGTTCCCTGTGGGCCCTCGTTGCACCCTGTTCCCTGTGGGCCCTCGCTGCACCCTGTCCCCTGTGGGCCCTCGTGGCACCCTGTTCCCTGTGGGCCCTCGTGGCACCCTGTTCCCTGTGGGCCCTCGTTGCACCATGATCCCTGTGGGCCCTCGTGGCACCCTGTTCCCTGTGGGCCCTAATTGCACCATGTTCCCTGTGGGCCCTAATTGCACCATGTTCCCTGTGGGCCCTCGTTTTACCCTGTTCCCTGTGGGCCCTCGTGGCACCCTGTTCCCTGTGGGCCCTCGTTTCACCCTGTTCCCTGTGGGCCCTCGTTTTACCCTGTTCCCTGTGGGCCCTTGTTTCACCCTGTTCCCTGTGGGCCCTCGTTTCACCCTGTTCCCTGTGGGCCCTCGTTTCACCCTGTTCCCTGTGGGCCCTCGTGCACTACTTAAGGAATACTGTGCCATTTGGGACAGGATCAGTGTCTAGTGGCTGCCAACCGGTACTCCTGTTGGATTGTCTGACATAAGGGCAGAGGGCCTGGAGGACACAGAAGAGAGTCAAGTGGGTTCAAGACCGAGGGAGGAGGAATGGAGGGGTGGAAGACAAGTGGAATAGCAGGAAGAATGGAGGTGTGGTAGAAGGGTGGAATAGCAGCAGGATGAAACAGTAGAAGGGAGGTGGAATAGCAGCAGGAGGAAACAGTGGAAGGGAGGTGGAATAGCAGCAGGATGAAACAGTAGAAGGAAGGTGGAATAGCAGCAGGATGAAACAGTGGAAGGGAGGTTTTAATAGCAGCAGGATGAAACAGTAGAAGGGAGGTGGAATAGCAGCAGGAGGACACAGTGGAAGGGAGGTGCGAGCTGAGTTTGAAATTAACAATTAGAAAAAGTCATGAAGGAATGGTCATAATCACTCCCACTAATAATCAGTCACTGATCGACGGAGACAAATCCACCGACACAGGAAATGGTATTACATAGAGAGGGGAGAGAGGGGAGAGAGAGAGAGAGAGAGAGAGAGAGAGAGAGAGAGAGAGAGAGAGAGAGAGAGAGAGAGAGAGAGAGGGAGAGAGAGAGAGGGAGAGAGAGAGAGAGAGAGAGAGAGAGAGAGAGAGAGAGAGGGAGAGAGAGAGAGAGAGAGAGAGAGAGAGAGAGAGAGAGAGAGAGAGAGAGAGAGAGAGAGAGAGAGAGAGAGAGAGAGAGAGAGAGAGAGAGAGAGAGAGAGAGAGAGAGGGGAGAGGAAGAGAGGAACAAGAGCAAGAGTGAGGTGGCCATGGGATCTGTTTCCTGTTTCTGCTGCACACACACATACAAACACTCACACACACGTACACACATAAACACATAAACTCAAGCACACGCACGCATTCACATACACACACTCATACATGCATACACACATACACACACACACACATGCATACACTCACTCGCACAGATGCATACACACACACACCGTGTATAATGCATGGGGGTCCAGTGACATTAAAATTATAGGTTATTGAGCGTTTTAAAGGGATTTATAGGTCAGAGCTATAGTCTGTGGCAGAGAGAGAGAGAGAGAGAGAGAGAGAGAGAGAGACTGCTACTCCAGTGAGACCCAGCTTTCTCTCTCATACACACAGTCAGAAATACACACTTTTCCACCTCTGCAGCAGTGCTCTTATAAATTAACAGTTGGTTTTACTCAGGACTGTTTTCCTATACTTCCTCTCCTCTCTTCTCTCCCTCTCTACTCTCTTGTTTTCCCATTCGTCCTATTCTCCCTCCCTCCCTCCCTCCCTCCCTCCCTCCCTCCTCCCTCCCTCCCTCCCTCCCTCCCTCCCTCCCTCCCCCCCTCTCCAACCGTCTCTCCATCCCGCCCTTCCTCCCTCTCCCCCTCTCTCTATCCCTCCCTCCCTCCCTTTGGACACACCTACTCATTCGATGTTTTTCTTTATTTTATTATTCTCTAGATTGGAGAATAATTGTGAAGACATCACAACTATGAAAAAACACATATGGAATCAAAAAAGTGTTAAACAAATCTAAATATATTTGAGATTCTTCAAAGTAGCCACCATTTGCTTTGATGACAGCTTTGCACACTCTTGGCATTCTCTCAACCAGCTTCACCTGGAATGCTTTTCCAACAGTCTTGAAGGAGTTCCCACATATGCTGAGCACTTGTGGCTGCTTTTCCTTCACTCTGCGGTTCAACTCATCCCAAACCATCTCAATTGGGTTGAAGTCGGGTAATTGTGAAGGCCAGGTCATTTGATGCAACATTTCTTGGTCAAATAGCCCTTACACAGCCTGGAGGTGTGTTTTGGGCCACTGTCCTGTTGAAAAACAAATGATAATCCCACTAAGTGTAAACCAAATGGGATGGCGTATGCCTGCAGAATACTCTGGTAGCAATGATGGTTATGTGCCTTGAATTCTAAATAAATCACAGACAGTGTCACCAGCAAAGCACCCCCACACCATCACAACTCCTCCTCCATGCTTCACGGTGGGAACCACACATGAGGAAATCACCCATTCACCTACTCTGCGTCTCACAATGACATGGCGGTTGGAACCAAAAATCGCATATTTGGACTCCTCAGACCAAAAGACAGATTTCCACCGGTCTAATGTAAATTGCTCAAGTTTCTTGGCCCAAGCATGTTTCTTCTTATTATTGGTGTCCTTTAGTAGTGTTTTTTTTTGCAGGATTTCGACCATGAAGGCCTGATTCACTCTGAACAATTGCTGTTGAGACGTGTCTGTTACTTGAACTCTGTGAAGCATTTATTTGGGCTTCAATTTAGGAGGCTGGTACCTGTAATGAACTTAGCCTCTGTGGCAGGTACTCAACATTTTCCAGATTGACTGACCTTCTTGTCTTAAAGTAATAATGGACTGTAATTTCTCTTTGGTTATTTGAGCTGTTCTTGCCATAATATGGACTTGGTATTTTGCCAAATAGGGCTTTCTTCTGTATACCAGCCCTACCTTTTCACAACACAACTGATTGGCTGAAACACATTACGATGAAAAGAAATGTAAAAAAAAACTGAATTAACTTATTAAAAAATGAAAAACTTTTGACTAGTATGTCAAATTTCGAAGTGAAACAATGAGATCTTGTTGAGTATACCACAGATTTTCTCCAAAGAATTACAAGTGAGGTACAGGGAGAATCTCACTTGCATCCCACATACTCATACCTGCTTCCTCATCTCCATACATAAAATGCATTCAGCACCACCAATGAGTTACCACAAAGATTCAAGGTCAGATGTCAGATTGTATTGATTGGCCGACGTTCCTTCCTGTGGGGAAACCAGTTTTATCCAGCTTATTTTTGTTAATACACTACTTATTTCTGCTATTCCTTCACCTTAAATACCATATATCCTGTAAATACAAACTGTGCATCTCACCATCTGTTTTGAATGGGCCTCGTGTGCAACTAGCTAAAATTGGCGGCTCCACGCGGTGACTGTGTTTCGGAGGTTAATCACAGTCAGGGTTAAGTTGATCCCGGTGAGACCTGTCTGTAGGTGCTGGGTTATAGGCCTTTTATCCAAGGCTTACGCAGGCCTCTTAGCTGAAACCACATGCTTTTCCCATATATATATAGCTTCTGTCTGCCAGTGATACAATGTCCTGAGCTATACTGAATCAGGTTGTTTAGAGAGAAACAGGCTAACATACCTTGGTAAAGAAATAGTGTGTAGACAATGGACAGATATGGCCATACTGGAGGGATGATAACTGTGTCTGGTTATCTGGTGCTACAGAGGTGTGTGTTTTTGTGTGTGTGTGTGTGTGTGTGTGTGTGTGTGTGTGTGTGTGTGTGTGTGTGTGTGTGTGCACATGTGACCTTGTGTCTGTTCGCAATGCTTGCATGTCAAACATTCAGAAACAAATTGTGAATAAATTGATACGATGCTGTCGCTCATCCACGTAGTCATCAGGTAGACATATATATTTCTATACGTTTAAACAAATTCATATGTTGTTTTCTGACAAAACAGCTCAAGGAGGAGCTGTAATGGTATGGATACCTCATGCAGAGCGTTGTTTATTTTAGACCTAATGAGAAATAATCCAATTGTTATTTGTTATTTCAGATTCAGGTGGTTTTAGAATGAAGGCAAAATGATTTTGTGTTTTATCTCCAAACAGAGAAACATATCCCGGTACTTTAAAACAAATTCTGACTTAAACCATGTTTGTTTGTCCATCGATGTGTTTTAGACCTTAAAAATGTATCACCTGTTATGAAACTACAGAAGTAGGTGCAAACTCTTCTTGGGTCTTGAATTACAGAGAACTCACTGATTTAAGTGCAACACATTGTATCTTTCAGCAGCAGATCAGAAGAGTGCAAGTCTGTGGACAGAGTCAACAGATTTAACCCAAACCTCATATTAACGATAAAACCCTCCTGGAACCTAGTATTGATTTTATATCATTCTATTCAAACATTATATTCTAACCATATGTTCTAACCTAACATTCTGACCTAACATTATTCTGACCTAATATTCTAACCTAATATTCTGACCTAATATTCTAACCTAATATTCTGACCTAACATTCTGACCTAATATTCTGACCTAATATTCTGACCTAATATTCTAACCCAATATTCTAACCTAATATTCCAACCTAATATTCCAACCTAATATTCTAACCTAATATTCCAACCTAATATTCCGACCTAATATTCCAACCTAATATTCCGACCTAATATTCCAACCTAATATTCCAACCTAATATTCCAACCTAATATTCTAACCTAATATTCCAACCTAATATTCCAACCTAATATTCTAACCCAATATTCCAACCTAATATTCCGACCTAATTTTCTGACCTAATATTCTGACCTAATATTCTGACCTAATATTCTGACCTAATATTCTAACCTAATATTCTGACCTAATATTCCAACCTAATATTCTGACCTAATATTCTAACCTAATATTCTAACCTAATATTCCAACCTAATATTCTGACCTAATATTCTAACCTAATATTCTGACCTAATATTCTAACCTACTATTCCAACCTAATATTCTGACCTAATATTCCAACCTAATATTCTGACCTAATATTCTAACCATATATTAATTATATTATCCTGGAACTAGTATTGATAATACATTATTCTATTCTAACCTAATATTCTAACCATGTACAGTATTCTAACCTTATATTCTAACCCAATATTCTAAACCTAAAAATTCTAAAACTAATATTCTAACCTAATATTCTAACCATGTACAATATTCTAACCCAATATTCTAAACCTAATATTCTAAACTAATATGCTAACATAATATTCTAACCTAACATTCTAAACATATATTCTAACCTAATATTCAAACCTAATATTCTGACACAAATATTCTAACCCAATATTCTAACCATATATTCTAACTGAATATTCTAACTTAATATTCTGACACAAATATTCTAACCTAATATTCTAAACCTAATATTCTAACTAATTTTCTAACAATATATTCTAAGCTAATTTTCTAACCTAATATTCTATCCCAATGTTCTAACCATATATTCTTACCATATATTCTAATCTACTATTCTATCCTAATATTCTAACCATATATTCTAACCATATATTCTAACCATATATTCTAACCTAATATTCCATCCTAATATTCTAACCATATATTCTAACCATATATTCTAACCTAATATTCTATCCTAATATTCTAACCATATATTCTAACCATATATTCTAACCATATATTCTATCCTAATATTCTAACCATATATTCTAACCATATATTCGAACCTAATATTCTAACCATATATTCTAACCATATATTCTAACCTAATATTCTATCCTAATATTCTAACCATATATTCTAACCATATATTCTAACCATATATTCTATCCTAATATTCTAACCATATATTCTAACCATATATTCGAACCTAATATTCTAACCATATATTCTAACCATATATTCTAACCTAATGTTCTAACCATATATTCTAACCTAATATTCTAACCTAATATTCCTTCAGAAATGGCTGTAGATATATTGATTATTCTGTCAGTGGGATTTAGAGAGGATCTTCTCTGCTCTCACTTTCTGGACTGGTTGATTTGATGTGTGTGACAGCTTAATTTGACAGCCACCGTGTGGCTTGATTCTGTCTCCTTGTGGACATACAGAGAGAGAGATGGCTGCAATGCTTGCCTAACTTTGTTGGTTTACCTTTACTGGACACCTTTAAACAATGTTTTGAGCAGAGGAGCAGAGTTGGAGTTTCACAAAGAAATGGAGATATTTAAAACATTCATATGCCAATACAAGTCAATACGATTATTTAATACTGAAATTTTACTTCTGTTATGTATTTCAAATTATTTTGGCCCCTTTTAGTGACAATAGTCAGATTGTGCACTTTCATTATCCTACTTTATCTTTTTAGAATAGTAT
>NC_088242.1:10285714-10305714 GCF_036934945.1 Oncorhynchus masou masou
GATTGACTTCATCACTGCTTGTATTTATGAGAGCTATTGACATGTTGAACGCACCGAGCTGCCTGTTTAAACGACAAGCACACAGCTCAGACACCCATGCATACCCCAACAAGACATGCCACCAGAGGTCTCTTCACAATCCCCAAGTCCAAAGCAGACTATGGGAGGAGCACAGTACTACATAGAGCCATGACTAGAACTCTATTCCACATCAGGTAATTGATGCAAGTAGTAGAATCAGATTTTTAAAAATGATTACCAATAATACACCTTATGCAACAGTGGGGACTGGGAAGAGACACAAACATAGGCACAGACACATGCATACACACATGATAACATACGCACTATACACACGCATGCACGTGTATTTTGTGTTGTAGATATGTCGTACTGGAGTATGGGCCTGAGGGTGTGTGTTTGAATTCTCTAATGAATGTACTCTATGTACACCAGGAAGAGTAGCAAGGGGATCCATCATTAATAGAAAAACAAACCGCACATTTCTGGAAATTGTATGTGCATGGAAGAATGCATTACAGAAGGGGAGACTGGGTGTGTGGGTGAGACTGGGTGGCAGAGAGGCAAGGTGGTGGAATGTCATGTTGGATGAATTGTTGGTCGCTGATACGCCTGCACTGGTCTGCATGACTTCAGAACCTATCACACACACGCACACACACACACACACATACACACAAACACATACACACACGCACACACAATGCCAGCTGTTACCAAAAGCCTCAACAACTGTACTCGTTGCTACAGTGATGCCAGTGGGCATCAGGGCTTTGAAGAGCGTCAGACTGCCAGCCAACACACAGCCCTGGTCTCTGTTGCAGGCAGGCTGTCCGACCTATTGTGTTTCTGAATGGGAACAATGCAGCTCTTACTTAGTTGGCTTTACGATCAGAGTACAGCCTGTGGCCCACGTCAGGTTAGAGTCATCTACACCTGGTTGAACATGGGACAATGCTTTGTTGCTGTAAAGCTGTTGTGCATAATATAGTTTGCATTAAATCATTTTTTACTGAGGAATGTACAGTTCAGTAACTATACATTACAGTCTATTTACAGTTATATAGTATAGTTGTCACGCTTTGGTCTTAGT
This sequence comes from Oncorhynchus masou masou, assembly GCF_036934945.1. NCBI lineage: Eukaryota > Metazoa > Chordata > Actinopteri > Salmoniformes > Salmonidae > Oncorhynchus > Oncorhynchus masou. Next base: position 10,286,829 of record NC_088242.1, read on the forward strand.
ATTTTGTGTTTTAGTTAATTAGTTGGTCAGGCCAGGGTGTGATATGGGTTTATGTTATTGTGTTGTCGTATTGGGGTTTTTGTAGGCATTGGGATTGTGGTTGATTAGGGGTGTGTTTAGTTTAGGTCTGGCTGCCTGAGGCGGTTCTCTATCAGTCAGGTGATTCTTGTTGTCTCTGATGGAGAACCGTATTTAGGTAGCCTTGGTTTCACTGTGTTTCGTGGGTGATTGTTCCTGTCTCTGTGTAGTTTCACCAGATAGGCTGTAATTAGGTTTCACGTTCCGTTTTGTTGTTTTGTATTTATTAGTTATTTCATGTATAGTTCCGTTTTTTCTTCATTAAAAAAACATGAGTAACCAACACGCTGCATTTCGGTCCGACTCTCATTCCACAAAACGAAGAGCGCCGTTACAATAGTGCAGTACATTACAGTATATTTACAGTTATATAGTATAGTGCAGTACATTACAGTATATTTACAGTTATAACATTTAGTACAGTACATTACAGTATATTTATAGTTATATAGTAGAGTGCAGTACATTACAGTATATTTACAGTTATATAGTATAGTGCAGTACATTACAGTATATTTACAGTTATATAGTATAGTGCAGTACATTACAGTATATTTACAGTTATATAGTATAGTGCAGTACATTAGAGTATATTTACAGTTATATAGTATAGTGCAGTACAATACAGTATATGTGTAATTATGTAGTATAGTGCAGTACATTACAGTATATGTATAGTTATGTAGTATAGTGCAGTACATTACAGTATATTTACAGTTATATAGTATAGTGCAGTACATTACAGTATATTTACAGTTATAACATTTAGTACAGTACATTACAGTATATTTATAGTTATATATATGGTAGAGTGCAGTACATTACAGTATATGTATAGTTATGTAGTATAGTGCAGTACATTACAGTATATTTACAGTTATATAGTAGAGTGCAGTACATTACAGTATATTTACAGTTATAACATTTAGTACAGTACATTACAGTATATTTATAGTTATATAGTAGAGTGCAGTACATTACAGTATATGTATAGTTATGTAGTATAGTGCAGTACATTACAGTCTATTTACAGTTATATAGTATAGTGCAGTACATTACAGTATATTTACAGTTATATAGTATAGTGCAGTACATTACAGCATATGTGTAGTTATGTAGTATAGTGCAGTACAGTACAGTATATTTACAGCTATATAGTATAGTGCAGTACATTACAGTATATGTGTAGTTATGTAGTATAGTGCAGTACATTACAGTATATGTATAGTTATATAGTATAGTGCAGGACATTACAGTATATTTACAGTTATATAGTATAGTGCAGTACATTACAGTATATTTACAGCTATATAGTATAGTGCAGTACATTACAGTATATTTACAGTTATATAGTATAGTGCAGTACAATACAGTATATGTGTAGTTATGTAGTATAGTGCAGTACATTACAGCATATGTATAGTTATGTAGTATAGTGCAGTACATTACAGTATATTTACAGTTATATAGTATAGTGCAGTACATTACAGTATATTTACAGTTATAACATTTAGTACAGTACATTACAGTATATTTGTAGCTATATAGTAGAGTGCAGTACATTACAGTATATGTATAGTTGTGTAGTATAGTGCAGTACATTACATTATATTTACAGTTATATAGTAGAGTGCAGTACATTACAGTATATTTATAGTTATATAGTAGAGTGCAGTACATTACAGTATATTTACAGTTATATAGTATAGTGCAGTACATTACAGTATATTTACAGTTATATAGTATAGTGCAGTACATTACAGTATATTTACAGTTATAACGTTTAGTACAGTACATTACAATATATGTATAGTTATATAGTAGAGTGCAGTACATTACAGTATATGTATAGTTATATAGTATAGTGCAGTACATTACAGTCTATTTACAGTTATATAGTATAGTGCAGTACATTACAGTATATTTACAGTTATATAGTATAGTGCTGTACATTACAGCATCTGTGTAGTTATGTAGTATAGTGCAGTACATTACAGTATATTTACAGCTATATAGTATAGTGCAGTACATTACAGTATATGTGTAGTTATGTAGTATAGTGCAGTACATTACAGCATATGTATAGTTATATAGTATAGTGCAGGACATTACAGTATATTTACAGTTATATAGTATAGTGCAGTACATTACAGTATATTTACAGTTATACAGTAGAGTGCAGGACATTACTGTATATGTGTAGTTATGTAGTATAGTGCAGTACATTACAGTATATGTATTGTTATATAGTATAGTGCAGTACATTACAGCATATTTACAGTTATGTAGTATAGTGCAGTACATGACAGTATATTTACAGTTATAGCGTTTAGTGCAGTACATTACAGTATATTTATAGTTATATAGTAGAGTGTTGTACATTACAGTATCTATATATTGTATGTGGTTCTCTGATACCTCAGTTGGTTTAGCATCATTATTATTATTATTATCATTGTCATTATCATCATTATTAGTGTTATCATATTATTATTATTATATTATTATTATTGGCATGTTATTATTATTATTATATTATCATATTATTATAGTAATTATTATTATATTATTATTATTATAATATTATTATTATTATAGCTATTATTATTATATTATTATTATTAGCAAGTTATTATTATTATTATTATTATATTATCATATTATTATAGTAATTATTATTATTATTATTATTATTATTATTATTATTCTTGTTATTATATTATTATTATCATATTATTATTATTATTATTATTATAGTATCATATTATTATTATTATTATTATTATTAGTCATTGAGCAGATGCTCTTATCCAGGGCTACTTACAGGAGCAATTAGTGTTAAGCATCTTGCTTATGGGCACATCGATTACTTTTTTTTCATCTAGTCTGCGATTCAACACTCTTAACCGGTAGTCTACCTGCAGCCCCTAAGACAGCGTCAGCTATTATCCCTCTTGTCCTCTTGGATCGTCGGAAAATAAACACAAAGTATACAAATCATTAAGAACAGCTCTTTCCTTGACATTGACTGACCAGGTGAATCCAGGTGAAAACTATGGTCCCTTATTAATGTCATTTGTTAAATCCACTTCAGTCAGTGTATATGAAGGGGAGGTGACAGGTTAAAGAAGGATTTTTAAGCCTTGAGACAATTGAGACATGGACTGTGTGTGTGTAATTCAGAGGGTGAATGGGAAAGACAAAATATTTAGGTGCCTTGCAACAGGGTATTGTAGTAGGTGCCAGGTGCACCAGTAGGAAGGTGTTCTTAATGTTTTGTGCACTCAGTGTACATCTTACGTCTCATCCTGAGGTTGTAGGCTACTCTGCCGCTACACTGTATATTGGAAAATGTCAGTCCAGTGGTCAGAAAGTTGAGTTTCATTCTCTATAACATCTAGGACCACAACCAGACCATGATATCTGACCACAGCCTAAGACAACCAGACCACATCTGGATTCATTTCATTTGGAAGCTAAGAGCAGAGAGAGAGAGGGCGAGAGAGAACGGGCGAGAGAGAGAGAGAGAGAGAGAGAGAGAGAGAGAGAGAGAGAGCTGAAAGAGACAGAGCTGAGCGAGAGAGAGAGAGAGAGAGGGTAAGATAGAGAGAGAAAGAGAGAGAGAGAGAGGAAGAGAGACAGAGAGAGAGAAATAGGGAGAGAGGGATCTGAGAGAAGAAGGAGAAGGGAAACGACAGGGAGAGGAGAGGAAGAGGAGCGGAATGATAAGGAATATACTGACGTTATGTTATAAGACTATTAGATCAGACTTTACAATTATACAACATTCAGTATTTATGTTTTGTTCAACGCTCTTCCTTTTGCATTCAGCTTGTTAAACCCGACAGCTGTGTTTGTTTTACATCTCTGGAGGATAAGAGAAAAAAGGGAAACAAACTATATTGAAGGATAATTGAGTTATATTCTCTCCTGAAAGGATTACATACATATTCAAGATATGAACCAAAAACAAAACGTAGACAGACAGCAGACGATGAGGCAGTAGGTGGGTGGTACCGTCCAGAGGTCCCAGGAGAAAAGGTAAATGGCTTGCTAGACCGAGGATAAATCAGACAAGGCCTAACCCAGGGAATTTATGAGTTCCGCTTGCTAGGTGATACAGAGAACCTTCGTTCCCTCTGTCTTTTACTCTGCCACTCCATTCATCCTGCTACTTCTTATCGTCCTTCTCTCCTTGCATCATGTCCCCTTCGTAATCCTCAACCCGGATTTCCATTCTGCTTCCAGCCTTTTTTTTTCATTACCTCTAAACCCATTACTCTCAACCCTCCCTCCCTCCCTCCCTCCCTCCCTCCCTCCCTCCCTCCCTCCCTCCCTCCCTCCCTCCCTCCCTCCCTCCCTCCCTCCCTCCCTCCCTCCCTCCCTCCCTCCCTCCCTCCCTCCCTCCCTCCCTCCCTCCCTCTCTTTCTTCCTTCCTTCCTTCCTTCCTTCCTCCCTTCCTTCCTTCCTTCCTTCCTTCCTCCCTCCTTTCCTTCATCATCAACCTACTCTTATTATGTCCCTTTTCTCTTAGTCTCTCTTTTCTTCTCTAGAATTTTATATCTCTCTATCTTTCTAACCAGTGGTGCAAATTACTTAAGTAAAAAAAACTTTAAATTACTACTTAGGTAGTTTTTGGGGATATCTGCAGGGTTGGGAGTAAAGGATGCAATCCGTTACATGTAAGGGTTAACAAATCAATAGGAACTGTAATCTGCTACGTTACAAGCAAAAACAAAAATGGTATTTAAATTAGATCCTTTTGAAAAACTAGATGATTCATTCCATGATTACTATTAACTTCAGAAAGTACGTCTGTGGGGAAAAAAATCTTTCACTCTCTCTCCACCTGAGCGAGACTGACCACAAGTCAGAGACCAATATGACGACAAAACAAATGTGTTTGATGGATCGCAGGGAAAGAGCAGGAATATACTTTTGTAGGCTACAGTCCCAGCTATGTCTTCCAATGGTACGACTGCTGTTGGCATCCAGACATTGTCCAACTTGAATAAATGCTTGGAGGTCAGGATGACAGCAGTGGTGTCGTCTACAGCGATACGGATATCACTTACTATTGAGATCTACATAGCGCATTGATGTGAATCACACTGCTGCTCTCTCATTTAGCTATTTGCGCCTTACAGTTTGTGGTTGTTGTAGATGGCTGTTCACAAATATACAGTTGAACTCAGTTTTTCACAATCCCTGACATTTATTTCTAGTAAAAATATCCCTGTCTTAGATCAGTTAGGATCACCACTTTATTTTAATAATGTGAAATGTCAGAATAATAGTAGAGAGAATGATTTATTTCAGCTTTTATTTCTTTCATCACATTGCCAGTGGGTCAGAAGTTTACATACACTCAATTAGTATTTGGTAGTATTGCCTTTAAATTGTTTTACTTGGGTCAAACGTTTCGGGTAGCCTTGCACAAGCTTCCAAAAATAGGTTGGGTGTCACGGTCGTCCTCCTCTTCATTTGAAGAGGAGAGGCGAGAAGGATCGGAGGACCAAAATGCGGCGTGATATGTGTTCATGTTGAATGTTTTAATTAAAGAAAGAACTAAACACAGAAACACTATACAAAAAACAGTAAACAAAATAACAACCGTGAAGCTAATGCGAGCTGCGCTGAAACAAGCCATCAACATAGACAATCACCCACAAACAAACAAGCAACCCAGGCTCCCTAAGTATGATTCTCAATCAGAGACAACAAATGACACCTGCCTCTGATTGAGAACCATACTTGGCCGAAACATAGAAATCTCAAATCATAGAAAATCAAACATAGACTGCCCACCCAACTCACGCCCTGACCATACTAAATAAATACAAAACAAAGGAAATAAAGGTCAGAACGTGACATTGGGTGAATTTTGGCTCATTCCTCCTGACGGAGCTGGTGTAACTGAGTCAGGTTTGTAGACCTCCTTGCTCGCAAACACTTTTTCAGTTCTGCCCACACATTTTCGATAGGATTGAGGTCAGGGCTTTGTGATGGCCACTCCAATACCTTGACTTTGTTGTCCTTAAGCCATTTTGCCACAACTTTGTATGTATGCTTGGGGTCATTGTCAATTTGGAAGACCCATTAGTGACCAAGCTTTAACTTCCTGAATGATGTCTTGAGATGTTGCTTTTTCATTCCTCATGATGCCATCTATTTTGTGAAGTGCACCAGTCCCTCCTGCTGCAAAGCACCCCCACAACATGATGCTGCCACCCCGTGCTTCACGGTTGGGATGGTATTCTTCAGTTTGCAAGCCTCCCCTTTTTTCCTCCTAACATAACAATGGTCATGATGGCAAAACTGTTCTATTTTTTGGTTCATCAGACCAGAGGACATTTCTCAAAAGAGTACGATCTTTGTCCCCATGTGCAGTTGCAAACCGTAGTCTCGCTTTTTATGGCAGTTTTGGAGCAGTGGCTTCTTCCTTGCTGAGCGGCCTTTCGGGTTATGTCAATATAGGACTCGTTTTACTGTGGAAATAGATACTTTTGTACCTGTTTCCTCCAGCATCTTCACAAGGTCCTTTGCTGTTGTTCTGGGATTGATTTGCACTTTTCCAACCAAAGTACGTTCATCTCTAGGAGACAGAACGTGTCTCCTTCCTGAGTGACGGCCGCGTGATCCCATGGTGTTTACACTTGCGTACTATTGTTTGTACAGATGAACGTGGTACCTTCAGGCATTTGGAAATTGCTCCCAAGGATGAACCAGATTTGTGGAGGACTACATATTTTTTTCTGAGGTCTTGGCTGATTTCTTTTGATTTTCCCATGATGTCAAACAAAAAGAGGCACTGAGTTTGAAGGTAGGCCTTGAAATACATCCACAGGTACACCTCCAATTGACTCAAATTATGTCAATTAGCCTATCAGAAGCTTCTATAGACATGACATAATTTTCTGGATTATTCCAAGCTGTTTGAAGGCACAGTCAACATAGTGTATGCAAACTTCTGTCCCACTGAAATTGTAATACAGTGAATTATAAGTGAAATAATCTGTCTGTAAACAGTTGGAAAATTACTTGTGTCATGCACAAAGTAGATGTCCTAACCGACTTGCCAAAACTATAGTTTGTTAACAAGAAATTAGTGGAGTGGTTGAAAAACCTGTTTTAATGTCTCCAACCTAAGTATATTTAAACTTCTGACTTCAACAGTATGTCCATTGAGTCTTGAAGAATATAACTTGTTAACGGCTCATGAGCTTAGTTCAACTGTCACACTCCATGAGAACCCACAATATATTCTGGTTTTTCTCCAATGTTTATAAACATTGTAAGTATATCCTCATAACATGGTTAAAATAATCATTGTGACATCATGGATGGCCAGTCCTTGCAGCTCTGTCTATTAATCTGAGAGTGGTTACATTTCTCCAGGCCCACCCCACAGCTTTTTACCAAAACAGAGGCAGGGCTACGATTTTGTTATTGTTTCATCTGTGGATATGCCCTTTACACCCCTGCATATTATCAAGATATTAAATCGTCACCAACAAAGAGGTAACCAATAGGCCTATAGCAAATGCAGCATATGACATTTAGTTTTTCACATGTAAATACCACTTTTCAGTAGTGCTCAAATCATGCCATTCCATGAGCTCAGCATTTAAATGGCCAGCTATGTCAACTTTAACATTGATTTTTCCTGCAGTATATGTTGTTCAATTGGTAACATACATTTTTGTCTTCTTCAAATGCCTCTTAAGGGGAAAGTAATCTAAATGTAACTGAATGTAATCAGATTACATTACTGAGTTTTGGTAATCCAAAAGTTACATTACTGATACATATTTTGGACATGTAACTAGTATCTAACCGAATACATTTAGAAAATCACCTACCTGTACTAAACTAAAACAATTCTGCTTTCACTTTTACTTCACTACATTCCTAAAGACAATAATGTACTTTTCACTCCATACATTTTCCCTGACACCCAAAAGTGCTCATTACTTTTGAGTGCTTAGCAGGACAGGAAAATAGTCTAATTCACACACTTATCAAGAGACCATCCCTGGTCATTCCTGTTGCCTCTGATCTGGAGGACTCACTAAACACACATGCTTCGTTTGTAAATGTCTGAATGTTGGAGCGTGCCCCTGGCTATCTGTAAATTAAAAAATAAAAATAAAAATTATGCCATCTGATTTGCTTAATTTAAGAAATGTGAAACTATTTAGACTTTAACTTTAATTTTTTATACTTAAATATATTTTAGCAATTACATTTACTTTGATACTTAAGTTTATTTAAAAACAAACAGCTGAAGCATCAGTACAACCGTAGAAAAGGACTGTCCTTTTACAAAGCACTTTCGTAGATTGAGGACGAGCGAAAATGCAAATGCTTTCAGAGAAAAAGTGAACCTGTATTTTTTTTTCTCAGATGCTGAAATTCACCCACTGCAAAACAAAACCACTTTCATATGCTGGGAAATCTGCTGACTGGAAATGACCAGCACTCCCTCCCTCCTTCCTCTCTCCTTCCTCCCTCCTTCCTCTCTCCTCCCTCCCTCCGTCCTCTCTCCTCCCTCTCTCCTCCCTCCCTCCTTCCTCTCTCCTCCCTCCTCCCTCCCTGTCTGAGGAAGGAGGCAAATGTTGGTGGTGCACTTAAATTCTCTCTCTGTGTGTGTGTGTGTGTGTGTGTGTGTGTGTGTGTGTGTGTGTGTGTGTGTGTGTGTGTGTGTGTGTGTGTGTGTGTGTGTGTGTGTGTGTGTGTGTGTGTGTGTGTGTGTGTGTGTGTGTGTGTGTGTGTGTGATATTGTGTGTGATATTGTGTGTATGTGTGTTATTGTGGCCAACCATGGGGAGAGCTAATGCAGAACAAGATTAGAGAAATGCGTTTCTGTTAAAATGTAAAAAGTCACTAGGAATATATTTTGTTTCCCAGAAAGAACAGATTGATTTGTCTGTTCTTTCTGATATGTTTTTTTTTTGTTACAATTTTCAGCAGCTTCAGAAAAGTAAAGGGGAAGATGAGATATATTTATATATATAGAGAGAGAGTGAGAGAGGTGTGTGTGTGTGTGTGTGTGTGTGTGTGTGTGTGTGTGTGTGTGTGTGTGTGTGTGTGTGTGTGTGTGTGTGTGTGTGTGTGTGTGTGTGTGTGTGTGTGTGTGCTGACAACTGCCACGGACCAGTATCTGCCACGGACCAGTATCTGCCATGGACCAGTATCTGCCACGGACCAGTATCTGCCATGGACCAATATCTGCCACAGACCAGTACCTGACACGGACCAGTATCTGCCACGGACCAGTATCTGCCACGGACCAGTATCTCGGACCAGTATCTGCCACGGACCAGTACCTGACACGGACCAGTATCTGCCACGGACCAGTATCTGCCACGGACCAGTATCTGCCACGGACCAGTATCTGCCACGGACCAGTATCTGCCACGGACCAGTATCTGCCACGTACCAGTATCTGCCACGGACCAGTATCTGCCACGGACCAGTATCTGCCACGGACCAGTATCTGCCACGGACCAGTATCTGCCACGGACCAGTATCTGCCACGGACCAGTATCTGCCACGGACCAGTATCTGCCATGGACCAGTATCTGCCACGGACCAGTATCTGACACGGACCAGTACCTGACACAGACCAGTATCTGCCACGGACCAGTATCTGCCACGGACCAGTATCTACCACGGACCAGTACCTGACACGGACCAGTATCTGCCACGGACCAGTATCTGCCACGGACCAGTATCTACCACGGACCAGTACCTGACACAGACCAGTATCTGCCACGGACCAGTATCTGCCACGGACCAGTATCTACCACGGACCAGTACCTGACACAGACCAGTATCTGCCACGGACCAGTATCTGCCACGGACCAGTATCTACCACGGACCAGTACCTGACACGGACCAGTACCTGACACGGACCAGTATCTGACACGGACCAGTACCTGACACAGACCAGTATCTGCCACGGACCAGTATCTGCCACGGACCAGTATCTGACACGGACCGGCGTCTCGCACCTCATCTCTGCTCAGATGGCAGATGCTCCGCTAACACATTTGCTGAACATTAAAGGCTCCAGTCCTGTGCAGTGATCCTGGGTTTCTACCCCTGGCAGGGAGCCGCCTGGTGTCAGCTCCCCTGGATGAAATAATGCCATGTCAGGCCCTCCATTACTGCTTAGTGCCGAGAGGAGAAGCTCCACCGATACCACAGTGACCTGAGTAGCCAAGCCGCAGCCCGCAGCAACCAATGCATAGATACATTAAAGCTAGAAGCAAGGGGTGTGTGTGCATGTTGGAGTGGTGTGTGTCCAAGTGTTTGTGTGAGAATGTGTGTGTGTGTGTGTGTGCGTGCGCACGTGCGTTTGTGTGTCCGTGCGTCCGTGTGTGTGCATGCGTGCGTGCGTGTGTGCGTGAGTTCGTGCGTCCGTGCGTCCGTGTGTGTGTGTGTGTGTGTGTGTGTGTGCGTGCGTGCGTGCGTGTGTGCGTGTGTGTGTGCGTGAGTTCGTGCATTCGTGCGTCCGTGTGTGTGTGTGTGTGTGCGTGCGTGTGTGAGTGTGTGTGTGTGTGTGTGTGTGTGTGTGTGTGTGTGTGTGTGTGTGTGTGTGTGTGTGTGTGTGTGTGTGTGTGTGTGTGTGTGTGTGTGTGTGTGTGTGTGTGTGTGCGTGTGTGTGTGAATTCATGTGCTCTATCAGAAACATATGCTGACAGGATGTTCCGTAAGAGTTGACGGAGGGTTGAGTGTGTTCTGGAACCTTCCTAGCGTGTTGACTCACCAGTCATCTCATCCACACACACTCCATTGAGGAATGCCGTCACACTCACTCACACACACTCACACACACACGTTTTCACCCTCTCTCCTCACCCACTCTGTTGGTATGGTCTTCAATGGACAGATGAAGGCCACAATCAAGCTGGACCTTAGCTACAATAATCATTACAGTTCAGCCTATTCCGTTATTAAAGGGTTACCTTGAAACAGTTTTGCTTCGAAACCTTGAAGCAGCTGTATGTACTGAAAGTGAAGCATAATCAAGGACGTTCTGCTCAGTTTTATTAAAATATACCAAGATATTTATACCCCTACCTCCAGCCCTCCTCTCCCTGCTCCTGGCCCCAGCCCCAGGCACTGATTGTGGGATGCTGTGTGACCAAGCTGCCAGATGATGGAGTGTAGTTGGTGATAGAGTGTAGTTGGGGATAGGGTGGAGTTGGGAATAGAGTGTAGTTGGTGATAGGGTGTAGTTTGTGATAGGGTGTAGTTGGTGATAGAGTGTAGTTGGGGATAGGAGTTGGGAATAGAGTGTAGTTGGTGATAGGGTGTAGTTTGTGATAGGGTGTAGTTGGGAATAGAGTGTTGTTGGTGATAGGGTGTAGTTGGTAAAGAGTGAAGTTGGGTAGAGTGTAGTTGGTGATAGGTTGTAATTGGTGGTGTAGTGTAGTTGATGTTAGAGTGTAGTTGGTGATAGAGTGTAGTTGGTGATAGAGTGTAGTTGGTTATATAATGTAGTTGGAGATAGAGTGTAGTTTGTGATAGGGTGTAGTTTGTGATAGGGTGTAGTTGGGGATAGGGTGTAGTGGGGATGAAGTGTAGTTGGTGATATAGTGTAGTTTGTGATATAGTGTAGTTGGTGATCTAGTGTAGTTGGGGATATGGTGTAGTTGGTGATATAGTGTAGTTGGTGATAGAGTGTAGTTGGGGAAAGAGTGTAGTTGGTGATAGGGTGTAGTTTGTGATAGGGTGTAGTTTGTGATAGGGTGTAGTTGGGGATAGAGTGTAGTTGGCAATATATAGTGTAGTTGGCGATAGTGTGTAGTTGGTGATATAGTGTAGTTGTTGATAGAGTGTATTTGGTGATTTAGTGTAGTTGGGGAGAGAGTGTAGTTGGTGATAGTGTTGTTGGTGATATAGTGTAGTTGGTGATATAGTGTAGTTGGTAATATAGTGTAGTTGGTGATAGAGTGTAGTTGGTGATATAGTGTAGTTGGTGATAGAGTGTAGTTGGGGAAAGAGTGTAGTTGGTGATAAGGTGTAGTTTGTGATAGGGTGTAGTTTGTGATAGGGTGTAGTTGGGGATAGAGTGTAGTTGGCAATATATAGTGTAGTTGGCGATAGTGTGTAGTTGGTGATTTATTGTAGTTGGTGATATAGTGTAATTGGTGTTGTAGTGTAGTTGGTGATATAGTGTAGTTGGTGATAGAGTGTAGTTGGTGATACAGTGTAGTTGGTGATAGAGTGTAGTTGGTATTATAGCGCAATTGGTGATAGAGTGTAGTTGGTGATAGAGTGTAGTTGGTGATAGAGTGTAGTTGGTGATATAGCGCAGTTGGGGATAGAGTGTAGTAGGTGATACAGTGTAGTTGGTTATATAATGTAGTTGGAGATAGAGTGTAGTTGGTGATAGGGTGTAGTTGGTGATAATGTGTAGTTGGTGATATTGGGTAATTGGTGGTGTAGTGTAGTTGGTGATATAGTGTAGTTGGGGAGAGAGTGTAGTCGGTGATAGAGTGTAGTTAGTGAAATAGTGTAGTTGGGGAGAGAGTGTAGTTGGTGATAGAGTGTAGTTGGTGAAATAGTGTAGTTGGTGATAGAGTGTAGTTGGTGAAAGAGTGTAGTTGGTGATAGAGTTTTTTGGTGATAGAGTGTAGTTGGTGATATAGTGTATTTGGTGATATAGTGTAGTTGGTGGTGTAGTGTAGTTGTTGATATTTGGTGATATAGTGTAGTTGGGGAGAGAGTGTAGTTGGTGATAGTGTTGTTGGTGATAGAGTGTAGTTGGTGATATAGTGTAGTTGGTGATAGAGTGTAGTTGGTGATATAGTGTAGTTGGTGATAGAGTGTAGTTGGTGATATAGTGTAGTTGGTGATAGAGTGTATTTGGTGATAGAGTGTAGTTGGTGACATAGTGTAGTTGGTGATAGAGTGTAGTTGGGGAAAGAGTGTAGTTGGTGATAGAGTGTAGTTGGTGATATAGTGTAGTTGGTGATAGAGTGTAGTTGGGGGAAAGAGTGTAGTTGGTGATAGAGTGTAGTTCTGAGTCTGGAGTGGCTGCGACCAAAGATGTCCACATGGTCTGTATTTCTCACAATGCGGACGTCACCAATTACACGCTCTTCCCGATATGGTGTACTAGTTTTTTAAAAGGGCACTCATCTCAATAGAGAACAGAGTGTCCATAAGAAAGCAGACTACTGTATATCTGCCTTAGGAAATGTATGCCTGGAATTAACAGATAACCACAGTCCACTTGACATTTTGAAATCTCTTATGTGGACTAGTGCCTTTTCGTCATGAACCATTTGCACATCGTTACAACACTGTATAAAGACATAATATCACATTTGAAATGTCTTTTTTATTTTGGAACTTCTGTGAGTTTAATGTTTACTCTTCATTGTTATTGTTAATTTCACTTTTGTTTATTATCTATTTCATATTTCATGTTAACATATGTTTCCCATGCCAATATAGCCCTTAAATATAATCGAATTAAAATTGAATTGAGAGAGCGAGAGAACAAAAGAGAGAGCGAGAGAGAGAGATCGAGAGAGAGAGAGCGAGAGAGAGAGAGACAGAGAGAGAGAGAGAGAGACAGACAGAGAGAGACAGAGACAGAGAGAGAGAGAGAGAGAGAGAGAGAGAGAGAGAGAGAGAGAGAGAGAGAGAGAGAGCGAGAGAGAGTGTGTGTATTAGTGAGTGGCGTACCACCTTGCCGAGGACAAGCACCCAAGGGGAAGAGCAGAGTACAGCGGAGCTGAGGGAAAGAGAGGAGAGTGCCTAATATGTTACAGTAAAGTACAGCTGCCTGCACACCCTGTCAAGGCTCAGGTCTCTCCCTCTCTGTGATTCCCCTCAGCAATTCTCTTTCACCATAACCAGCTGGGTCTCTGCCTGATGTAGTGTTTCAAAGGGACTTTCTTGTCGAGTCAAGTCAACCTACCGCCTCTGTCTTTTGCATACAAGCTGGGCTCTCTTCCTGCTTTGTGGGGCCTCATCTCTCATCTCTTGGTGATGGGCTACTTTTTGTTCTATCTGTTTTGTTCTGTATTGTGTTGTACTGTACTGTGTTGTACTGTAATGTATTGTATTGTAATGTATTGTACTGTACTGTAATGTATTCTGTATTCTAATAGAGAGAGATTGACACCCGCCTTGCTGCGACGCACGCTCACAAGTTCAGATACACACAGGGACGGACGCACACACCTGCAAGCACACACAGTCTCATTTACATTTACATTTAAGTCATTTAGTCTCCTCCCTGCTCCTTCCCCCTCTCTCGCCTCCTTCCTCCTTACCCCTCTCTCTTCTCCATCCTTACCCCTCTCTCTCCTCCCTCCTCTTTCCCCCTCTCTCTCCTCCCTCATCCTTCTCCCTCTCTCTCCTCCCTCCTCCTTCCCCATCTCTCTCATCCCTCGTCCTTCCCTCTCTCTCTCCTCCATTGTGCTTCCCCCTCTCTCCTCCCTCCTCCTTCCCCCTCTCTCTCCTCCCTCCTCCATACCCCTCTCTATCCTCCCCCTTCCCCTCTCTCTCTCTCTCCTCCCTCCTCCTTACACATCTCTCTCTCCTCCCTCCTTCTTACACATCTCTCTCCTCCCCCTTCCCCTCTCTCTCTCTCTCCTCCCTCCTCCTTACACATCTCTCTCTCCTCCCTCCTTCTTACACATCTCTCTCCTCCCTCCTCCTTACACATCTCTCTCCTCCCTCCCCCTTCCCCTCTCTCTCTCTCATCCCTCCTCCTTACACATCTCTCTCCTCCCTCCTCCTTACACATCTCTCTCCTCCCTCCTCGTTCCCCATCTCTCTCCTCCCTCCTCCTTACACATCTCTCTCCTCCCTCCTCGTTCCCCATCTCTCTCATCCCTCCTCCTTACACATCTCTCTCCTCCCTCCTCGTTCCCCATCTCTCTCCTCCCTCCTCCTTACACATCTCTCTCCTCCCTCCTCGTTCCCCATCTCTCTCATCCCTCCTCCTTACACATCTCTCTCCTCCCTCCTCCTTACACATCTCTCTCCTCCCCCTTCCCCTCTCTCTCTCTCCTCCCTCCTCCATACACATCTCTCTCCTCCCTCCTCCTTACACATCTCTCTCCTCCCTCCTCGTTCCCCATCTCTCTCATCCCTCCTCCTTACACATCTCTCTCCTCCCTCCTCCATACACATCTCTCTCCTCCCTCCTCTTTACACATCTCTCTCCTCCCTCCTCCTTACACATCTCTCTCCTCCCTCCTCCTCCCCCTTCCCCCCTCTCGCTCTCTCCTCCCTCCTCCTTACACATCTCTCTCCTCCCTCCTCCTCACACATCTCTCTCCTCCCTCCTCCTTACACATCTCTCTCCTCCCCCTTCCCCTCTCTCTCTCTCTCTCATGACTTGCATTGAGTCAATAAACAGGAGAGTGTATGTCATGAGGATAAAACAATAGATATTTCAATAAGTTCAAACCAGCTTTGAAGTTAAGGCTCCAAACCTTTGATTTCTTCAATGTTACAGGTACGTGTAGTAGATCAAGAAATATATCAATAACATGAGATCAATAAGAAATATGATAATGACCCAACAACAAATATGGAATTTGAATATTTGGTTAATACGAAAATCATGTGATGGGATGAGCTTTCTTTTATTTATGTCTCCATTTTCACAGGGACATCCTCGAGAACAGTGGATTATATTGCATTTAATACCAACGACGGCATCTTTTATTATCACATACAACATGTGTAAACATAAATACACTATAGGTGAGAAGTAAATAGCCTGATTCTCCTCAGATTGCTGTTTGTAAAAGTGTCTGTTTAAAACCAGTCCAAGGTGACAGTGAGAGTGAGAGAGAGAGAGGCTGGTACAACCACCCGGTTGGTTGGTTTGCAGAGTGACAGAAGGTGATTGACATGTGTGATAGATACAGTATAAACTCATTATATATTATATAAAAGGAATGCGGAAAAAATCATACATACACACCACACGCACACACACACACACACACACACACACACACACACACACACACACACACACACACACACACACACACACACACACACACACACACACACACACACACACACACACACACACACACACACACACACAACACACACACACACACGCACACAAACACACAGGGGATAACACAGTAGTAATATTTGTAAATAATGAAACGTTATAAGCCAGATTGAATATTACACTGCCATTCAATCAACCTACACTGCACCATAATTATAATGTAGAACATGGAGACAGATAGAACTGCACTTGACTAGGTCAGTCTGTTCTCTACTGTACCAGGTGAATCACATTCACTATCAGTCTGTTCTCTACTGTACCAGGTGACTGGGTCTATCAGTCTGTTCTATACTGTACCAGGTGACTGGGTCTATCAGGGATCTGACTGTACCAGGTGAATAGTCTGTTCTCTAATGTACCAACCGGGTCTATCAGTCTGTTTTATACTGTACCAGGTGAGTCTATCATTGTACCAGGTGATTCACACTGCCAGGTGATTCAATCAGGTGACCTATCATGTCTGTCTGACTGTCTATCAGTCTGTTCTATACTGTACCAGGTGACTGGGTCTATCAGTCTGTTCTCACTGTACCAGGTGATTATAATGTGACTGGGATCACATACCAGGTGAGTCTATCACAGTACCAGGTAGAAGTCTGTTCTCACTGTACCAGGTGACTGGGTCTATCAGTCTGTTCTATACTGTACAGGTGACTGGGTCTATCAATGTTGACTGGGTCTATCATCACTATCAGTCTGTTTTATACTGTTCTCTATTCTCTACTGTACCAGGTGACTGGGTCTATCAGTCTGTTTTATACTTACCAGGTGACTGGGTCTATCAGTCTGTTCTCTACTGTACCAGGTGACTGGGCCTATCAGTCTGTTCTCTACTGTACCAGGTGACTGGGTCTATCAGTCTGTTCTATACTGTACCAGGTGACTGGGTCTGGTCTATCAGTCTGTTCTCTACTGTACCAGGTGACTGGGTCTATCAGTCTGTTCTCTACTGTACCAGGTGACTGGGTCTATCAGTCTATTCTCTACTGTACCAGGTGACTGGGTCTATCAGTCTGTTTTATACTGTACCAGGTGACTGGGTCTATCAGTCTGTTTTATACTGTACCAGGTGACTGGGTCTATCATACTGTACCAGGTGACTGGGTCTGTTTTATACTGTACCAGGTGACTGGGTCTATCAGTCTGTTCTATCAGTCTGTCTGATTTTAAGGTGTTGTGTCATTTGATTTGTACCAGGTGACTGGGTCTATCAGTCTGGTCATGATTGTTCTATACTGTACCAGGTTGGGGAAAAAGTTGGGGTCTGTACCAGGTGAGAATTTCTACTGTAAGGTGATGGGATCAGTCTGTTTTATACTGTACCAGGTGACTGGGTCTATCAGTCTGTTTATACTGTACCAGGTGACTGGGTCTATCAGTCTGTTCTCTACTGTACCAGGGACTGGGTCTATTGTACTGTACCAGGTGACTGGGAGACTGAGGTGACTGGGTCTATCAGGGTACCAGGTGACTGGGTCTATCAGAAACCTGGGGAAGGAGGTGATGAAAAGTACCAGGTGACTGGGTCTATCAGTCTGACTGTACCAGGTGAGAAACTACTGTACCAGGTGACTGGGCCTATCAGTCTGTTCTCTACTGTACCAGGTGACTGGGTCTATTAGTCTGTTCTCTACTGTACCAGAGTCTGTTCTCTACTGTACCAGGTGACTGGGTCTATCAGTCTGTTCTCTACTGTACCAGGTGACTGGGTCTATCAGTCTATTCTCTACTGTACCAGGTGACTGGGTCTGGTCTATCAACTGTACCAGGTGACTGGGTCTATTAGTCTGTTCTCTAGTACCAGGTGACTGGGTCTATCAGTCTATTCTCTACTGTACCAGGTGACTGGGTCTTTCAGTCTGTTCTCTACTGTACCAGGTGACTGGGTCTATCAGTCTGTTCTCTACTGTACCAGGTGACTGGGTCTATCAGTCTGTTCTATACTGTACCAGGTGACTGGGTCTATCAGTTTCATAGTACCAGGTGACTGGGTCTATCAGTTTTATACTGTACCAGGTGAAAGTCTGTCTGGTTTTAAAGTTGTGTCATTTGATTTGGGTTGGGGTCATGATTAGTCTTTTGGGAAAAAGGTCTCCAGAAATTCTAAAATGGGATCCCTTCAACATTTCGTTGTTAGAGGGTGTTTGTGGGGGAGAGAGCAAGAGAGAGAGAGGGAAGTAGAGAGACTGGGGAAGGAGAGATAGAGAGAGAAAGGAGAGGAGAGAGGGAAATAGAGAAAGAGCAAAGAGAGGAAAAGGACAGTGATAGAGGAGGAGAGAGGGGGAAAGAGAGATAGAGAGAGAGAGGGAGGATAGGGGGAAAGAGAGAGGGAAAGGATAGTGATAGAGAGAGAGGGAGGAGAGAGGGGGGAAGAGAGAGAGGGGGATAGTGATAGAGAGGGGGAGGAGAGAGAGGGGGGAGAGAGAAAGGACAGTGATAGAGAGAGCGGGGGGGGGGAGAGGGGAGAGAGAGGGAGGAGGAGGGGGAGAGGGAGGGAGAGGGGGAAGGGAGGGGGAGAGAGAGGGGGAGAGAGGGGAGGGGGAAAGAGAGGGAGGGAGAGGGGGAGAGAGGGGAAGAGAGGGGGGGAAGAGGGAGGAGGAGGGGGAAAGAGAGGGGAAAGAGAGAGGGAGGGAGAGGGGGAAAGAGAGAGGGAGGAGGGAGAGAGAGGGGGAGAGAGGGGGAAGAGAGAGGGGAGGAGGGAAAGAGAGAGGGGGAGAGAGGGGGAAAGAGAGAGGG
>NC_088242.1:10313214-10350714 GCF_036934945.1 Oncorhynchus masou masou
TGTCTGTGTGCCTGTCTGTGTACATGTCTGTGTACCTGTCTGTGTACCTGTCTGTGTGCCTGTCTGTGTGTCTGTCTGTGTACCTGTCTGATGCCTGTCTGTGTGCATGTCTGTGTGCATGTCTGTGTGCCTGTCTGTGTACCTGTCTGTGTACCTGTCTGTGTACCTGTCTGTGTGCCTGTCTGTGTACCTGTCTGTGTACCTGTCTGTGTACCTGTCTGTGTGCATGTCTGTGTGCATGTCTGTGTGCCTGTCTGTGTGCCTGTCTGTGTACATGTCTGTGTACCTGTCTGTGTGCCTGTCTGTGTACCTGTCTGCGTGCCTGTCTGTGTACCTGTCTGATGCCTGTCTGTGTGCATTTCTGTGTGCATGTCTGTGTGCCTGTCTGTGTGCCTGGCTGTGTGCCTGTCTGTGTACCTGTCTGTGTACCTGTCTGTGTGCCTGTCTGTGTGCCTGTCTGTGTACCTGTCTGTGTACACCAAATGAGACAATAAAATCTGTCTATGTTAGCTAATTATTTACAATTAAAATGTTGTATTTAGGGCAACAAAATAAACATGGATTCCACATCTAAAAGGTACATCTTGTTTGGTAGGGTTTGTGTTTTTCTCTGGGCTGACTGAATGTGAGACACAGAGGTTGCAGAGGGAGGGAGGGAGGGAGGGAGGGAGGGAGGGAGGGAGGGAGGGAGGGAGGGAGGGAGGGAGGGAGGGAGGGAGGGAGGGAGGGAGGGAGGGAGGGAGGGAGGGAGGCTAGTAGCACATGAGTAAGCAGCGTCTGCATTGAGCTTGACTGGCTTGCTGAGTTCAGTCACAGAAAGATTTCATCATTCAGAGTCTTCATCAGGTTACCGCTCTTTATTCATCCCTTTAAATGGCACCGCCAGGGATCACAACTAAACACCGCCTGTCTATCGCACACATCCCTCTATCTCACCGCATAGCATTTCCTCGCACTCTCTCTTTATTTATCAGCCCCTCTCTTTCTTCTTTCTTCTCTTGCATTATCTATTTATTTTCTCATTCTCTCTCTCTCTCTCTCTCTCTCTCTCTCTCCCTCTCCCTCTCTCTCTCTCCCTCTCTCTCTCTCTCTCTCTCTCCCTCTCTCCCTCTCTCTCTCTCTCTCTCTCTCTCTCTCTCTCCCTCTCTCCCTCTCTCCCTCTCTCTGACTTTTTCTCTCTCTTTATCTATTTCTTTCTCCCTCTCTTTCTATCTCTCTCTCTTTCTCTCTTCCTCTCTTCCTCTCTTTCTCTTTCCTCTTAAGTCAATAGTGTGCAATAAAAATGCTTGTGCAAGCATCATTCTCTTCCTCGGGGAGGGAGGGGGAATATATGCCCACGCTCACCCCATAGTTTAACACTTCTCACTTTTCTGTAGTTTCAAACCGCAGTGTCGGATGTTGTGAAATCAGTCTCCTGAGAATTTCTCTCTTTCTTTAGTCTCCTTTTTCTTTCTTCTGTACTTTTTCCTCTTTCCCATTTTAGTCTGTACTTCTGTACTTTTTGTCTGGTGATACTGGCTCTCTTTGAACCAGACGTGTTTCTCTCAAAGTAGGTGTATAACGTGGAATGTTTTTGATAATGAAATAATGCTTTTGATGCTGTCTCTCTTTTGTTTCAGCGGGGTGTAATTGAACAAAGACAACTAAGAAGTAAAACTATACATCTATACAAGAAATACATTTTTTGCTATACTTTGTCATTTGATGCTGTGTAACAGTGAATGTATAGGGATATGCTGACTTTCTAGAATGTCAATCTTATTGCTGTTTTATTGTATTGCATGTGCAGAAGGGAGCACTGTCTGCAATTGATTGCATTCATCAGTTATTAAGGTTACCAGAATGTCCAAAAGGTAGCTTTGAGTGTATTCATAGTTCAATCTGACACACTGAAGTGCTTCAAAATCCAAACATGATATAGCAGGATGTTCTGTTAAATATTTGTATCTGCCTTTAATATTACTGATTAAATTGTTTCCAGACTTGCCCAGTTGAATAAAGGTTCAATCAAAATAAAGAAATACAAATCAGCAGTACTAAGCATTGATCAGAAGTACTCAGCAGTGATCAGAAGTACTCAGCAGTGATCAGAAGTACTCAGAAGTACTCAGCAGTACTCAGAAGTACTCAGCAGTGATCAGCAGTGCTCAGCAGTGATCAGATGTACTCAGCAGTGATCAGAAGTACTCAGCAGTGATCAGAAGTACTCAGAAGTACTCAGCGGTACTCAGAAGTACTCAGCAGTGATCAGCAGTACTCATCAGTACTCATCAGTACTCAGCAGTACTCAGTAGTGATCAGCAGTACTCATCAGTACTCATCAGTACTCAGCAGTGATCAGCAGTGCTCATCAGTACTCAGAAGTGATCAGAAGTACTCAGCAGTGATCAGCAGTGCTCAGCAGTACTCAGCAGTACTCAGCAGTACTCAGCAGTGATCAGAAGTACTCAGCAGTGATCAGAAGTACTCAGCAGTGCTCAGCAGTACTCAGCAGTGCTCAGCGGTACTCAGCAGTGATCAGAAGTACTCAGCCGTGCTCAGCAGTGATCAGAAGTACTCAGCAGTGATCAGCAGTACTCAGCAGTGATCAGAAGTACTCAGCAGTGATCAGCAGTACTCAGCAGTGATCAGAAGTACTCAGCAGTGATCAGCAGTACTCATCAGTACTCAGCAGTGATCAGCAGTACTCAGCAGTACTCATCAGTACTCAGCAGTGATCAGCAGTACTCGGCAGTGATCAGCAGTACTCATCAGTACTCATCAGTACTCAGCAGAGATCAGCAGTACTCATCAGTACTCAGCAGTGATCAGAAGTACTCAGCAGTGATCAGCAGTACTCAGCAGTGATCAGCAGTACTCAGCAGTGATCAGCAGTACTCATCAGTGATCAGCAGTACTCAGCAGTGATCAGAAGTACTCAGCAGTGATCAGCAGTACTCAGCAGTGATCAGCAGTACTCAGCAGTGATCAGAAGTACTAAGCAGTGCTCAGCAGTACTCAGCAGTGATCAGAAGTACTCAGCAGTGATCAGCAGTGATCAGCAGGGACAGCCCCAGAACACCATAGCAACACCACCATAGTCCTGGACTGGTGTAGTTACACGTGTTCTGTGGTTGAGAGGCCGGTTGGACGTACTGACAATTTCTCTAAAACAACATTGTGTGTGGTGTCAGGAAAATAACCTCACACTCAACGTAAACAAAACTAAAGAGATGATTGTGGACTTCAGGAAACAGCAGAGGGAACACCCCCTATCCACATCGATGGGACAGTAGTGGAGAGGGGAGTAAGTTTTAAGATCCTCGGCGTACACATCACAGACAAACTGAATTGGTCCACCCACACAGACAGCGTGGTGAAGAAGGCGCAGCAGCGCCTCTTCAACCTCAGGAGGCTGAAGAAATTCGGCTTGTCACCAAAAGCACTCACAAACTTCTACAGATGCACAATCGAGAGCATCCTGTCGGGCTGTATCACCGCCTGGTACGGCAACTGCTCCACCCACAACCGTAAGGCTCTCCAGAGGGTAGTGAGGTCTGCACAACGCATCACCGGGGGCAAACTACCTGCCCTCCAGGACACCTACACCACCCGAAGTTACAGGAAGGCCATAAAGATCATTAAGAACAACAACCACCCGATCCACTGCCTGTTCACCCCGCTATCATCCAGAAGGCGAGGTCAGTACAGGTGCATCAAAGCTGGGACCGAGAGACTGAAAAACAGCTTCTATCTCAAGGCCATCAGACTGTTAAACAGCCACCACTAACATTGAGTGGCTGCTGCCAACATACTGACTCAACTCCAGCCACTTTAATAATGGGAATTGATGGGAAAGGATGTAAAATATATCACTAGCCTCTTTAAACAATGCTACCTAATATAATGTTTACATACCCTACATTATTCATCTCATATGTATGTATACGTATATACTGTACTCTATCATCTACTGCATCCTTATGTAATACATGTATCACTAGCCACTTTAACTATGCCACTTTGTTTACATGCTCATCTCATATGTATATACTGTACTCGATACCATCTACTGTATCTTGCCTATGCTGCTCTGCACCATCACTCATTCATATCTTTATGTACATATTCTTTATCCCCTTACACTGTGTATAAGAAATTATTTTTTGTTCAGTAGAGAATTTAAATTAATTGAATATATTTGAATAGAGTACTATTTACTAGAATAGAATATGAACAACTGCAGCTTGTTGTAATACTGTATCTGAGAAATTCAGGAAATGTTTCTCCCAAAAATCACTAGGAGTTCAAATCTAAACTCTCAATAGATTATTTTCTTTTACTTAATGTATTTAACAAGGCTATATATGGAATATTTTGCAGAAGACAATATTATTTTCTCTCAAAACCGTTGAGATTTTCTTATCTTTCTATGGATCTTCATTAGTTAGTTATGAGACTTATGAGAAAAGTTCCTCAGCTTCATTTCAATACAAAAACTCATTCAAAAATAACTGTATTTTAAAGTTTCAATAACTTTCAATAAATAAGTTATGTTCACAGGCAGACTGAGACTGTTGACTAGGTGTGTGTGTGTGTGTGTGTGTGTGTGTGTGTGTGCGTGTTGGTGTGTGTGTGTGTGTGTGTGTGTGTGTGTGTGTGTGTGTGTGTGTGTGTGTGTGTGTGTGTGTGTGTGTGTGTGTGTGTGTGTGTGTGTGTGTGTGTGTGTGTGCGTGTGTGTTGGTGTGAGTGTGTGTGCATGCGTGTTGGTGTGTATGCGCGTGATGGAGCGTGTGTGTGTGTGCGTGTGTGCGTACGTGCGTGTGTGTGCTTGTGTGTGTGTGTGTGTGTGTGTGTGTGTGTGTGTGTGTGTGTGTGTGTGTGTGTGTGTGTGTGTGTGTGTGTGTGTGTGTGTGTGTGTGTGTGTGTGTGCGTGTGTGTGTGTGTTGCTGTGTGTGTTGGTGTGTGTGTTGGTGTGTGTGTTGCTGTGTGTGTTGGTGTGTGTGTTGGTGTGTGTGTTGCTGTGTGTGTTGGTGTGTGTGTTGGTGTGTGTGTTGCTGTGTGTGTTGCTGTGTGTGCACATAACACAGTCACTTAGTGTGTGCTTGGGCTCCATTACAACAGGCTGTTATAAGGATGTATTGTTCTGGAAGATCTGACAACATTGCATTGTTATTTATTAGTCTACTATCACTTCATCATTTATGTCTTCACCTCTAAACTCTCTCTCTCTCGTTATCTACCCCCGCTCTCTCTCCCCCTCTCCCTCTCTCTCCCCCTAAAATATTCTTGCTCTCCCCCTCTCTCTCTCTCTCTCTCTCTCTCTCTCTCTCACTCTCTCTCTCTATGTCTCTCTCTCCTCCAATCCCCTCCCCTGCACTCTCTCCCCTCCTCTTAAAACTCTCCTCCCCCTCTCTCTCTCTCTCTCTTCCCTTCCCCTGCACTCTCTCCCCTCCTCTTAAAACTCTTCCCCTGTCTCTCTCTCTCTTCCCTTCCCCTGCACTCTCTCCCCTCCTCTTAAAACTCTACCCCTCTCTCTCTCTCTCTTCCCTTCCCCTGCACTCTCTCCCTCCTCTTAAACCCCCCCCCCCTCTCTCTCTCTCTCTTCCCTTCCCCTGCACTCTCTCCCCTCCTCTTAAAACTCTTCCCCTCTCTCTCTCTCTCTCTCTCTCTCTCTCTCTCTCTCTCTCTCTTCCCGTCCCCTGCACTCTCTCCCCTCCTCTTAAAACTCTTCCTCTCTCTCTCTCTCTCTCTCTCTCTCTCTCTTCCCTTCCCCTGCACTCTTTCCCCTCCTCTTAAATCTCTTCCCCCCTCTCTCTCTCTCTCTCGCTCTCTGCCTCTCTTCCCATCCCCCCTTCTCTCTCTTCATCTACCCAATGAGATGTGAGGGTTCAGTGTTTAGTCCGAGGCTCCTGCTCACTTCATCCAACGACCAATAAATCGAATAATGAATAAACTTCCGGCGGCCAAAGGTTCATGTTCATTTGCATTTGCCCTTATACCATTTAATAAGGGCAGAAATTCAACACTTCTTTTCACAAACCACACAGTCTCTTTCTACTGTTGTTGATCCATACCTGAGATTATTCTGTGTTTTTTTTTTACAGTATTGT
Source organism: Oncorhynchus masou masou (assembly GCF_036934945.1). Taxonomy (NCBI): domain Eukaryota; kingdom Metazoa; phylum Chordata; class Actinopteri; order Salmoniformes; family Salmonidae; genus Oncorhynchus; species Oncorhynchus masou. The sequence continues at coordinate 10,319,307 of NC_088242.1, forward strand.
ATTCTTTGACCAGGTTTTGCCCTCTTGGTCATGTTTACATCAAAAGAGTGAGAGAAGCAGTGAAGCAAGTGAGAGCATAGTTGTTTCAATTTCACAGACAATCAGACGTCTTAGAGAGTGAGAGAGGGGCCCAATCCTCCTCTCCTCCACCTCACTCCATCTCTTCTCTCACCTGCATCTCTAGAAGCTTCTCTAAGCTGTCATAAGCCCTCCAAGGCCAAGTTCACACACAACGTATTTCACACTTCTCAAAGTTAAGTATGAATCGGTAATGTGATTCCTACAACTCCTCAGACATAAACACACACACTCACACACCTGCACCCACCCACCCACCCACGCACACACACGCACGCACCCACACACCCACACACCACACACCACACACACACGCACACACACACACGCACGCACGCACCCACACACCACACACCACACACACGCACACACACACACACACACACACACACACACACACACACACACACACACACACACACACGGTCTCTTTCTTTCTCTCTCTCTCTCTCTCTCTATCTCTACGTCTCTCCTCATTACTCCCGCTCCTCACCTGTACCCAATTTGTGCAACAAGATGTTCCTTAAATGAAAGATCCAGAACCTTTTCCTCCTCTTTTCCCTTCTCCTCTTCTCCCTCCTCGTCTCCCTTCTCCTCCTCTACCTCCTCTCCCTTCTCCTCTTCTCCCTCCTCGTCTCCCTTCTCCTCCTCTCCCTCCTCTCCCTCCTCGTCTCCCTTCTCCTCTTCTCCCTCAGCGTCTCCCTTCTCCTCCTCTCCCTCCTCTCCCTCCTCTCCCTCCTTGTCTCCCTTCTCCTTCTCTCCCTCCTCCTCTCTTCTCTCCATCCTCGTTCTCTCCCTCCTACTCTCTCTTCTCCTTCTCTCCCTTCTCATCCTCTCCCTCCTCCTACTCTCTCTTCTCCTTCTCTCCCTCCTCCTCTCCCTTCTCCTTTTCTCCCTCCACCTTTCACTTCTCCTTCTCTCCCTCCTCTTCTACCTTCTCCTTCTCTCCCTCCTCCTTTCCCTTCTCCTCCTCTCCCTCCTCTCTCTTCTGCTTCTCTCCCTCCTCCTCTCTTTCTCTACCTCCTCCTCTACCTTCTCCTTCTCTCCCACCTCCTCTCTCTTCTCCTCCTCTCCCTCCTCTCTCTTCTCCTTCTCTCCCTCATCCTGACCTTCTCTCCATTCTCCTTCTCTCCCTCCTCCTCTACCTTCTCCTCCTCTCCCTCCTACTTTCCCTTCTCCTCCTCTCCCTCCTCTCTCTTCTCCTTCTCTCCCTCCTCCTCTCCTTCTATGTATTTATTTCCACTGTCAGCTAGGGAAAATATACACTTGACCTTGATGTGGCTTGGTCATAAAAGAGAGAGACCTAATGATGTAGAAGTTTAGGATTATATCTGTGATGCAGAATGAATGATAACACAGTAAAAGTTAGGTAACAGTATAGTGCCACCTATCACCGTCTCGCTCTTCACACCCTCCCTCCCTCCCTCCCTCCCTCCCTCCCTCCCTCCCTCCCTCCCTCCCTCCCTCCCTCCCTCCCTCCCTCCCTCCCTCCCTCCCTCCCTCCCTCCCTCCCTCTCTTGTTCTCTTGTTCTATTTATTCCTCTCTTTGTCTCTCTGTCTCTCTCTCCCTCTGTGTCTGTGCTGTCTCACTCCCTTTTTTTAATCTGTGTGCTTGAACCAAGAGAGAGTTACTGTGACGGTGCAGCGGGATGATCCCTAGTTCTCTCTCTCGCTTTCTCTCTCTTTATCTCTCGCTTTCTCTCCCTCTCTCTCTCTCCCTCTCTCTCTTTATCTCTCGCTTTCTCTCTCTCTCTTTATCCCTCTCTCCCTCTCCCTCTCTCTCTTTATCTCTCTCTCTCTCTTTATCTCTCCCTCTCCCTCTCTCTCTTTATCTCTCTCTCTATCTTTATCTCTCTCTCTCTCTTTATCTCTCTCTCCCTCTCTCTCCCTCTCTCTCTTTATCTCTCGCTTTCTCTCTCTCTTTATCTCTCTCTCCCCTCTCTCTCTCTCTTTATCTCTCTCTCTCTCTCTCTCTCTCTCTTTATCTCTCTCTCTCCCTCTCTCTCTATCTCTCTCTCTCACTCTCTCTCTCTCTCTCCCTCTCCCTCTCTCTCTCCCTCCCTCTCTCTCTCTCTCTGCACAGTATCTCTCTCTCTCCCTCTCTATAACTCTCCCTATTATCTTGCCCTAGTTCTCTTTCTTTCTCTCTCCCTCTCTTTCCTCCATCCCTCTCTCTTTCCCAGTCAGAGTTACAGTGCAGAGGGAACGATAGGCTGGTAGTGAGATATTTGTGTCTCATAAATTCTCCATCGCTCAGCGTTATTTACGGCGAGGACCGGGATAGCAGTGACTCGGCGTGCGACACACAGCTTGTGTCCCTCTGTGTCTGTCTCCATCTTCCACACTCGTAAATTAGACCACAGCTGACAGCTCCCCCAAGTCCACGCTCACATTAAAATGAGTTGTGTGTCACACCCTTTCCCTTCCCCCTTTGTCCCCACTCAACCCCCCTCCTCTCCGCTCAACCCCCCTCCTCCCAACTCACCCCCCCTCCTAGCCGGGGATAGGTCGTGAGAGACAGAAAGAGAGAAAGTGAGAAAAGTGAGACAGAGATAGAGAGAGAGAGAGAGAGAGAGACAGAGAGAGAGAGAGAGAGACAGAGAGAGAGAGAGAGAGAGACAGAGAGAGAGAGAGAGAGAGAGAGGGAGGGAGAGAGACAGAGAGAGAGAGAGAGAGAGACAGAGAGAGAGAGAGAGACAGAGAGAGAGAGAGAGAGAGAGAGAGAGAGAGAGAGAGAGAGGGAGAGAGACAGAGAGAGACACTGCACAAATTCGCCATGTTTTTACCATCCCAGACAAATGTTCATGATCGGGGTGAAATCGTATGATCTTGGGTTATGATCAGTAAGTCTGGACTGGTGTAGTTTGAGCGGGTCAGGGACGCACTAATGATGGCTGTTCCGACATCTCCAAAATGTTTGCTGGGCATCTTGGATTCTGAGCAGTGCTACGATGCACTTGGGCAAGGACTACTGCAAAAAGCCACTGAACACTCAGCATGTGAGACCAAAACAACGATGGCAAAGAGGAAAGCAACGACAACAACAATGATTACAACAACAACAACAATGATTACAACAACAACAACAACAACAATGATTACAACAACAACAACAACAACAACAATGCGCACCGGGAAGAGCAAGGGGATGGAAAACATATAGGTGGAATTGTGGACAGAACACAGCTGCCTTTTCAATATTACCTCTGTGTCCTACCATGACAGAAACACAAAACAGAATTTACATTATCATATTTTAAGGGAACTTTTCGACATTTACCGTATGGTCAGTGAGAAAGTCCATATTGCAAATGTACCGTCCCTTACTAGACGTCCGAAAACATTTTTAAAATTCGGGGACGGCGTCGGGCCGAGCGGCAGGGCCAGACCTACCGGAAAGTCATCAAATGAACTTTGTTGGACATTCGGTTTTCGTTTTATAAAATAATAAAATTTTGGTCAATTTTTCCGCTATGCCGGAAAATCCCACAAGAGGGCATAAGCAATCATATTGCAATTTGACAAAACATCACGAATCACGACGGGCCATATCTCTTCGAAAATATTTCGAAGCCGAAACTTGGTGAGCATAGGTTTGGCATAATGGGCAGTTGGCCCCAAACAAGATGCTGTCTAGGCCTCAATGGTTTTTGAGTTATGGCCATTTTTCTGGGATTAAAGGTTGAAAATGAAAATAGAGAAATGATTTTTTCACTTCACATTAAAGTCAAGGAGCCTCCGGTGTCAATAAAAAAAAGATCAGCCATTTATCTATCGTCATTTAAGAGAAATCGTACGATGACAGATTTGTGATGTTCAAATATAGGTGTTTTTTTTTTCAACAGTTACAGATCCAGTTGCAGGGTGTTCATACGAATATTTTTAAAGTGTGCTGCGGAGCTCTGCGACATTTCTGTGATTTTCTATGATTTTCTGAAATAACACACACTCACTAAACCCTCCGTAAATAACTCAGTTCTTAACGTAAAGACTTAAAACTCAGGATTCTGTAAAGGCATACCCCAATGAGGATATGAGTTTATTTATAGCTTCCTGTGCCAACAGGAAGTGCCTTAAATGGTGTCATAGTGGCTGTATCCAAGGGTTAAAAGGTCAGATCTTTTCAAAACTTCATATGTGATTAGGCAACCCTCCTGAACTGTAAAATCACTCATTTCTCCCAACAGATGTCAAAGAAAAGCTCTCGCACACACACACAGCAAGGATGGAGTGACAAAGCGCGGTGTTTAAAGACACAGAGAGCAGGCAATGGCATAAACATAATCCCAAGGCCGTGCCGAGTTCAACGAGATATCCCGCTTGACCGTAGCTCGCTCGGTCTAAGCGCAGTGACCATGAGAAAAGTGGGCCCAATATGAAGCCTGCACCAGAATGTCATTTGATTTTGTGTGACAGCGGCGGAACCGTTAGGTTTAGAAGGACAATTCAAACACAGGACTGTTCCTAAGGTCCTCCCGATCTGTGCAAGCCTAACCTTGACCGTGTGACATTAACCCTTCACAGGTAAAAGAAGGTGTTTACATAAAAACAGTTTGCATTGCCTTCTCTCCCCATAGGAATACATTGCCTGCTCCCCTAAATACAACCTGGAGTCTATATGGGTTATGAATGCTGTATGAACCTGTCTTCGGTATCAGTCCATCAGGCCACTTTAAGGTCTCCCTGTGTCGATTCTAGGCTTCCTGGGCCAACCGGAAGTGCTTAAAATCACCCTAAAAGTGTATATCCATACCCTGCCTGCAATTTGATGGACATAGTGCATTGAACCCTGTGTAAATCAGTCAATTCTTAACGTAAAGACTTAAAACTCAGGATTCTGTAAAAGCATAGCCCAATGAGGATATGTGTTGACTTATAGCTTCCTGTGTCAACCGGAAGTGCCATAATTGGTGTCTCAGGGGCTGTTTGGAAGGGTTAAAAAAATCAGATCTGTCCAAAACTTCATATGTGTGATTAGGCAACCCCCATGAATTGTAAATCAGTCATTTTTCCCATAAAAATTCAAAGAAAAACTAAATCACACAGATACACAACTTGGATGGAGGGACGTATTATTGGGGTGCGTAGAGACTGACAGTGCCTCCAATAGTTAGCTTTGAATGATATCAAATTGACTGATGGACGGTGACTTGCAGGTGACTCTTGTCCATTTGCAATATGTTTAAGCGGTGAGGTACCATCACCAAAAGCGACATTCTGAAATCAACTCAAACGAGCGATGGAGAGGTACCAGAATCACTGCCCAGCCATCCCGAGGTCATCGTGCCAGTCAATTTGGCATTCCTGCGTGATTTTTATGGCATGACAAATTGGTGATGGTGAATGCCCAGTTAACCATATTGCAAATGCACAGTGACTTTGAAAGAGTGAGAAAACATTACCAAATGGACATTCTGAAATCAACACAAAAAATGGCATCACCATAGTGTCCAGACTGTGCCGAGTCCAACGAGGCGCCCCGCTTGACCGTAGCTCGCTCGGTCTGAGCGCAGCGACCATGAGAAAAATAGGCCCACAATGAAGCCTGCACCACAATGTCATTTGATTTTGGGTTACAGCGGCGGAACCGTTAAGTTTAGAAAGACAATTCAACTACAGGAATGTTCCTAAGGTCCTCCTGATCTGTGCAAGCATAACCTTGACCGTGTGACATTAACCCTTCACAGTTAAAAGAAGGTGTTTACATAAAAACAGTGTGCATTGACTTCTCTCCCCATAGGAATACATTGGTTTCACCTCGAAATTCAACCTGAGGCCTATGTGGGTTATGAATGCCTTATGAACCTGTCTTCTATGACATTCCATCAGACCACTATGAGGTCTACCTGTGTCGATTCTAAGCTTCCTGGAGCAACCGGAAGTGGTTAAATTCACCCAAAAGGTATTTGGATGTACATCACCACCAAAGGTGAAAATGACTCTGCATTCAACCCTGTGTAGATCAGTCAATTCTCAACTTAAAGACTTAAAACTCAGGATTCTGTAAGTTTCTATGTCAATCAAGACATGTGTGTATTTATAGCTTCATGTGCCAAGCGGAAGTGCCATAATTGGTGTCTCAGGGGCTGTTTGGAAGGGTTAAAAAGGTCAGATCTTTTCAAAACTTCATATGTGATTAGGCAACCCTCCGGAACTGTAAAATCAGTCATTTCTCCCAACAGATGTCAAAGAAAAGCACTCACACACACACACAGCAAGGATGGAGTGACAAAGCGTGGTGTTTAAAGACACAGAGAGCAGGCAATGGCATAAACATAATCCCAAGGCCGTGCCGAGTTCAACGAGATATACCGCTTGACCGTAGCTCGCTCGGTCTAAGCGCAGCGACCATGAGAAAAGTAGGCCCAATATGAAGCCTGCACCAGAACGTCAATTGATTTTGGGTGACAGCGGCGGAACCGTTAGGTTTAGAAGGATAATTCAAACACAGGACTGTTCCTAAGGTCCTCCCGATCTGTGCAAGCCTAACCTTGACCGTGTGACATTAACCCTTCACAGTTAACCTCTTACATTTTCAAATGTTATTTCCTATTAAGTCATTATTCTGTTATTAATATATGCTGTTATTATTAATGTATTGTCTTATTAACTTCTTGGAACTCTAGGGGCGCAATTTCATTTTTGGATGAAAAACGTTCCCGTTTTAAACAAGATATTTTGTCACAAAAAGATGCTCGACTATGCATATAATTGCTACTGTTCGAAAGAAAACACTTGACGTGTCCAGAAATACAAAGATCTTCTCTGTGCGTGCCCTTTAACGTGAGCTTCAGGCAAAACCAAGATGAGATGGCATCCAGAAATGACAAGGATTTTTGAGGCTCTGTTTGTCATGATCTCCTTATATGGCTGTGAACGCAAGAGGAATGAATCAACCCTCTCTGTCGTTTCCCCAAGGTGTCTGCAGCATTGTGACGTATTTGTAGGCAGATCATTGGAAGATTGACCATAAGAGACCACATTTACCACGTGTCCGCCCGGTGTCCTGCGCCGAAATTGGTGCGCAAAGTGACCTGCCAGTATTTTTCCAAGGAATACAGAGAGGAAAGCAAGCTTCCACGAACTGCATGTCAATGAAGAGATATGTGAAAAAACACCTTGAGGACTGATTCCAAACAACGTTTGCCATGTTTCGGTCGATATTATGTAGTTAATCCGGAAAAAGTTTTACGTTGTAGGTGACTGCATTTTCGGTTCGTTTCAGTAGCCAGGCGCAATGTAGAAAACGGAACGATTTCTCCTGCACACAGACGCTTTCAGGAAACACTGCGCATTTGGTATGTGACTGAGAGCCTCCTCATTGAAAACATCAGAAGCTCTTCAAAGGTAAATGATTTTATTTATTTGGTTATCTGGCTTTTGTGAAAATGTTGCGTGCTACATGCTACACAAAATGCTATGCTAGCTTTGCATACTCTTACACAAATTAGTCCATTTCTATGGTTCAAAAGCATATTTTGAAAATCTGAGATGACAGTGTTGTTAAGAAACGGCTAAGCTTGAGAGCAAACGCATTATTTTAATTTTATTTGCGATTTTCAGAAATCGTTAACGTTGCGTTATGCTAATGAGCCTGAGGCTTTAGTCATGATCCCGGATCCGGGATGGGGAGTTTCAAGAGGTTAATATTTGTTGTTATTAATATATCCTGTTATTAAAACTTCGGGATTGGTGTCCCTTCCACGTGACGGTTGAGCTAACTTAGACTAATGTGATTAGCATGAGGTTGTAAGTAACAAGAACATTTCCCAGGACATAGACATATCTGATATTGGCAGAAAGCTTACATTCTTCTTAGTCTAACTGCACTGTCTAATTTACAGTAGCTATTACAGTGAAAGAATACCATGCTATTGTTTGAGGAGAATGCACAATGTTGAACAAGAAAATATATTACTTAACAAATTAGGCACATTTGAGCAGTCCTGATTCAAAATGTTGAACAGAAATACAATGCTTCATTGGATCAGTAAAAAAACTTTGCACATTTATTGCAGCCAAAATCTAAATTGCACCTGGGCTGGAATAATACATTATGGCTTTTCTCTTACATTTCATGGTGGTACAAAAAAAATACAAAAGAACGGTTGTTTTCTTCTTTGTATTATCGTTAACCAGATCTATTGTGTTAAATTCCCCTACATTTCTTACACATGTCCACAAACTTCAAAGTGTTTCCTTCAAATGGTACCAAGAATATGCATATCCTTGCTTCAGGGCCTGAGCTACAGGCAGTTAGATTTGGATATGTCATTTTAGGCAAAATAAAAAAAGGGCTTATCCTAAATATATTCTGTTATATATGCCATTAATAACAGTACATATAACATCATATATCTAAAAAAACATCATATATAACAGGCTATAATAACAACAGCATATACAAGAGGACATATTAATAACAGGACAAATTAATAGCCGGGCATATTAATAACATGATATATTAATAACAGGATATATTAATAGCAGGACATTGTCACGCCTTGGTCTTAGTATTGTGTGTTTTAGTTTATTAGTTAGTCAGACCAGGGTGTGACATGGGGTTATTTTGTATTGTATTTTCATATTGGGGTTTTGTAGTAGTTGGGATTGTAGCTGGTTAGGGGTGTGTGTGTGTGTTAATTAGGTTGGCTGCCTGAGGCGGTTCTCAATCAGAGTCAGGTGCTTCTCGTTGTCTCTGATTGGGAACCGTATTTAGGTAGCCTGTTTTTCGCTTTGCATTTCGTGGGTGATTGTTCCTGTCTCTGTGCTAGTTTCACCAGTCAGGCTGTATTAATTTTCGTTCTGTTTGTTGTTTCTTTTGTATTTATTAGTTATTCGTGTTCGTTCGTTCGTTTTGTCTTCACTCAATAAACATGAGTAACTTACACGCTGCATTTCGGTCCGACTCTCCTTCAACTAAGCAAGAACGCCGTTACAGAATCACCCACCAAACTCGGACCGAGCAGCGTGTCAACAGGCAGGAACAGCGTAATCAGGAGCAGCGTGTTAATAGGCAGCGACAGCTGGAGCAGCAAAGGGAGGAGGAATTATTTGAAGAATGGACATGGGAAGACGTGCTGAATGGCAAAGGTTGCTACACTTGGGAGGAGATATTGGCCGGAAGAAATCGCCTTCCATGGCAACAGGTGGAGGCACTAAGGAGAGCAGAGGCAGCCGGAGATAGGAGCCGACGATACGAGGAACACGGTTGGCAAGGAAGCCCGGAAAAGCAGCCCCCAAATTTTTTTGGGGGGCTATCAGGGAGTATGGCTGCGTCAGGTAGGAGACCTGCGCAATCTCCTGTGCATACCGGAGGGCTAGAGAGACCGGACAGGCACCGTGTTATGCAGAGGTGCGCACGGTGTCCCCAGTGCGGGTGCATAGCCCGGTACGGTATATTTCAGCTCCGCGTATCGGCCGGAGCTAGATTGAGCGTCGAGCCAAATGCTATGAAGCCGGCTCTACGCATCCGTTCTCCAGTGCGTCACCTTGGGCCGGTTTTCATGGCACCAGCCTTGCACTCTGTTTCTCCGGTCAGCCTACATAGCCCAGTGCGGGCTATTTCTCCTCACAGCACTGGCAGGGCAACCGAGAGTATTCAACCAGGTAAGGTTGGGCAGGCTCGGTGCTCAAGAGCTCCAGTGCGCCTGCACGGTCCGGTCTATCCAGAACCACCTCCACACCCCAGCCCTCCAGTAGCAGCTCCCCGCACTAGGCTTCCTGTGCGTGTCTCGGCCAAATACCACCAGTGCCAGCACCACGCATCAGGCCTACAGTGCGCCTCGCCTGTTCAGCGCAGCCAGCGCTTTCTCCCTCTCCTGCGCTGTCGGAGTCTCCCGTCTGTTCAGCGGTTCTAGAGCCTTCCTCCTCTACAGCGCTGCCGGAGCCTCCTGTCTGTATACAGCAGCCTGAGCTGCTAGTCTGCATGGAGTTGCCAGTCTGCATGGAGCTGCCAATCTGCAAGAAGCCGCCAGAGCTGTCAATCTGCATGGAGCAGCCTGAGCCGTCAGTCAGCATGAAGCAGCCAGATCTGCCAGTCAGCCAGACTCTTCCAGATCTGCCAGTCAGCCAGACCATTCCAGTCAGTCAGACTCTTCCAGATCTGCCAGTCAACCAGACTCTTCCAGATCTGCCAGTCAACCAGATTCTTCCAGATCTGCCAGTCAACCAGACTCTTCCAGATCTGCCAGTCAACCAGACTCTTCCAGATCTGCCAGTCAACCAGACTCTTCCAGATCTGCTTTAGTCTGCATGGAGTTGCCAGTCTGCATGGAGCTGCCAATCTGCAGGAAGCCGCCAGAGCTGTCAATCTGCATGGAGCAGCCTGAGCCGTCAGTCAGCATGAAGCAGCCAGATCTGCCAGTCAGTCAGAATCTTCCAGATCTGCCAGTCAGCCAGACCATTCCAGTCAGCCAGACTCTTCCAGATCTGCCAGTCAACCAGACTCTTCCAGATCTGGAAGATCAGACTCTTCCAGTCAGCCTGGATCTGCCGGATTCTACTTCCTGGCTGGGCTTTTTCTCAGTACTGGGCTTTTTTTCTCAGTGCTGTGCTGCCTCTCAGTGCTGAGCTGCCTCTCTGTCCCGAGCTGCCCCTCTGTCCCGAGCTGTCCCTCTGTCCCGAGCTGTCCCTCTGTCCCGAGCTGTCCCTCAGTCCCGAGCTGCCTCAGTCCCGAAGCTGCCCCTCAGTCATAACAGCTGCTCTTCTATTATGTAGGGTTCTGGGTGAGGACTATTCGGCCATGGTCGGCGGTTAGGGTGGATTATCTATGGACGCGAAGGGGAGGAACATTGACATTTTTGAAGTGGGGTCCACGTCCGGAGCCGGAACCGCCACCATGGACAGATGCCCACCCGGACCCTCCCTATGGTTTTGAGGTGCGTTCGGGAGTCCGCACCTTAGGGGGGGGTTCTGTCACGCCTTGGTCTTAGTATTGTGTGTTTTAGTTTATTAGTTAGTCAGACCAGGGTGTGACATGGGGTTATTTTGTATTGTATTTTCATATTGGGGTTTTGTAGTAGTTGGGATTGTAGCTGGTTAGGGGTGTGTGTGTGTGTTAATTAGGTTGGCTGCCTGAGGCGGTTCTCAATCAGAGTCAAGTGCTTTCGTTGTCGCTGATTGGGAACCGTATTTAAGGTAGCCTGTTTTTCGTTTTGCATTTCGTGGGTGATTGTTCCTGTCTCTGTGTTAGTTTCACCAGTCAGGCTGTATTAGGTTTTGTTCTGTTTGCTGTTTTTTTGTATTTATTAGTTATTCGTGTTCGTTCGTTCGTTTTTGTCTTCACTCAATAAACATGAGTAACTTACACGCTGCATTTCGGTCCGACTCTCCTTCAACTAAACAAGAACATCGTTACAGACATGTTAATAGCAGGACATATTAATAACAGGACATATTAATAACAGGACATATTAATAACATGATATATTAATAACAGGACATATTAATAACAGGACATATTAATAACATGATATATTAATAGCAGGATATATTAATAGCAGGACATGTTAATAACAGGATATATTAATAGCAGGACATATTAATAACAGGACATATTAATAACAGGACATATTAATAACATGATATATTAATAACAGGACATATTAATAACAGGACATATTAATAACATGATATATTAATAGCAGGATATATTAATAGCAGGACATGTTAATAACAGGATATATTAATAGCAGGACATATTAATAACAGGACATATTAATAACAGGACATATTAATAACATGATATATTAATAACAGGACATATTAATAACAGGACATATTAATAACAGGACATATTAATAACATGATATATTAATAACAGGACATATTAATAACAGGACATATTAATAACATGATATATTAATAGCAGGATATATTAATAGCAGGATATATTGTAGTAGGATTATTAATAGCTGGTTACAGCATATATAACAGCATGTGTTAATAACAGGATATATTAACAACATCAAAAAATAACAGCATATATTAGTCAGGATATATTAACAGCATCCTATATAACAAAATATATTAATAACAGGAAATATGAAAAACATCATATATAACAGCATAAATTAATAACATCATATATAAAGGCATATAATAATGCCAGGATATGTTTCTTTCTATTTATTAGCATATATTAATAACAGGATATATTATTAACAGGATATATTAAGAACAGCATATATAACAGCATATTGTCACGTTCTAACCTTTATTTTCCTTTGTTTTGTCTTTATTTAGTATGGTCAGGGCGTGAGTTGGGGTGGGCAGTCTATGTTTTGTATTTCTATGTTTAGGTTTCTGTTTTGGCCTAGTGTGGTTCTCAATCAGAGGGAGTGTCGAGTTGTCTCTGATTGAGAATGGACATGGGAAGCCTGAATTTCACTGTTGGTTTTTGGGTGTTTGTTTCCTGTGTCAGTGTTTATGCCACACGGGACTGTTTAGTTTATATTCACTTTTATTTTGTATTGTGTCATGTTCAGTTTATATTATTAAAGCATGGACACTTGTTTAAAGCAGGAAATCTTTTTATATGGGGGGGGCTTTAAACTTCTTCGTCAAGGTATCTCGGACCTGCCTGGTGTGTTCCTTGTTCTTCATGATGCTCTTAGTGCAGGTGCATTTATACGGAGAATTGATTACACACAGGTGGATTGTATTTATCATCATTAGTCATTTAGGTCAACACTGGATCATTCAGAGATCCTCACTGAACTTCTGGAGAGAGTTTGCTGCACTGAAAGTAAAGGGGCTGAATAATTTTGCACGTCCCAATTTTTCAGTTTTTGATTTGTTAAAAAAGTTTGAAATATCCAATAAATGTCGTTCCACTTCAAGATTGTGTCCCACTTGTTGTTGATTCTTCACAACAAAATACAGTTTTATATCTTTATGTTTGAAGCCTGAAATGTGGGCAAAAGGTCGCAAAGTTCAAGGGCTCCGAATACTTTCGCAAGGCACTGGATATGCTGTTATTCATACATCATGATATATATGCTGTTATTAAATATGTGCTGTTATTTAGAAATATGATGTTATTAATATTTTGTATTTTGTATTTTATTATTATCCCCAATAGCTGTTGAGAAAGCAGCTTCTACTCTTCCTGGGGTTCCACACGAAACGTGAAACATAACACAGACCATCATTAGATAAGAACAGCTCAATGACAGATCTCCATACATTTTTAAAAAGGAACACGTTGCCTACATATCAATGCATACACACAAACAATCTAGGTCAAATAGGGGAGAGGCGTTGCCAGTCGTGAGGTGTTGCTTTATCTGTTTTTTGAAACTAGGTTTGCTGTTCATTTGAGCAATATGAGATGGAAGGACTTTCCATGCAATCAGGGCTCTATATAATATTGCCAGTTTCCTTGAATGTTCTGGTTTGGGGACTATGAAAAGATCCCCTGGTGGCATGTCAGGTGGAATAAGCGTAAGAGTAAGAGTAGGTTGACTAGGCAAACAATGTGGGATTTTCAACACATGAATGTTTCTTATAACTGAAGAAGTGATGCAGTCAGTCTCTCCTTAACTCTTAGCCAAGAGAAACTAGCATGCAGAGTATTAATTTTAGCCCTCTGATTACAATTACAAATTGTGCAGCTCTGTTCTGGGACAGCTGCAGCTTAACTAGGTCTTTCCTTGCAGCACTGGACCACACGACTGGACAATTATCAAGATTAGACAAAAGTAGAGGAAAGCAGAACTTTGTGGAGTGTGGTGTCAAAAAAGCAGATCATGTTTCAGTGACATCATTAGCTGTGGTTGCTGAAGCGTATATGGTTGAATCATCAGCATGCATTGACACACATGCTTTGTTTAATGTCAGTGGCAGGTCATTGGTAAAAATAGAAAAGAGTAGATGGAGAGATGCCCACCCGGACACCACACTTTACATGTTTGACATTAGAGACTCTTCCATTAAGGAAAACCCTTTTGTCACGCCTTGGTCTTAGTATTTTGTGTTTTAGTTTATTAGTTAGTCAGACCAGGGTGTGACATGGGGTTTATTTTTATTGTATTTTCATATTGGGGTTTTTTAGTTAGTTGGGATTGTGGCTGATTAGGGGTGTGTGGTGTGTGTTGCATAGGTTTGGCTGCCTGAGGCGGTTCTCAATCAGAGTCAGGTGATTCTCGTTGTCTCTGATTGGGAACCGTATTTAGGTAGCCTGGGTTTCACTTTGTATTTCGTGGGTGATTGTTCCTGTCTCTGTGTTAGTGTTCACCAGACAGGCTGTATAGGTTTTTCACGTTCCGTTTGTTGTTTTTGTTATTTCATGTATCGTCATTTTGTTCTATTAAAAACATGAGTAACCAACATACTGCATTTCGGTCCGACTCTCTTTCGACAAACGAAGAACGCCGTTACACCTTTGGGTTATATTAGATAGATAGCTCTGAATCCATGGTGTAACGGATTTCTTCCAACTCCTCCTCTGACGAAGAGGTGGAACAAGGATCGGACCAAAATGCAGTGTGGTTAGTTAGATACATCTTTAATGTTGAAGAAAACACAAACAATACAAAACAACAAACGTCGAAAACCAAAAAAGCCCTGACTGGTGCAACAAACACAGAGACAGGAACAATCACCCACAAACACACAGTGAAACCCAGGCTACCTAACTATGGTTCCCAATCAGAGACAACGATAATCACCTGACTCTGATTGAGAACCGCCTCAGGCAGCCATAGACTAATCTGTACACCCCACACAACCCCAAGACGAAACACACTACAAATAAACCCATGTCACACCCTGGCCTGACCCAATAAATGAAGATAACATAATAAATATAGACCAGGGCGTGACACATGGTATGGTTGAAAAGCCATAGCACTTAAATTTTCTCAACAACAGGTTATGGTCAATAATATCAAAGGCTGCACTGAAATCTAATAGTACAGCTCCCACAATCTTCTTAATATCAATGTCTTTCAACCAATCATTAGTAATTTGTGTCAGTGCAGTACATGTTGAGTGCCCTTCTCTATAAGCTGAAAGGCTGCTGTAAAAACATTTCAAAGAGAAATAGCATTGTATTTGGTCAAACACAATTTTTTCCAACAGTTTGCTAACAGGTGGCAGCAAGCTAGTAAAACTGACTATCCTAATGATCCTCGACTTCGGCGATGTCATCTTCAAAATTGCCTCCAACACTCTACTCAGCAAACTGGATGCAGTTTATCACAGTGCCATCTGTTTTGTCACTAAAGCACCTTATACCACCCACCACTGCGACTTGTATGCTCTAGTCGGCTGGCCCTCGCTACATATTCGTCGCCAGACCCACTGGCTCCAGGTCATCTACAAGTCCATGCTAGGTAAAGCTCCGCCTTATCTCAGTTCACTGGTCACGATGGCAACACCCATCTGTAGCACGCGCTCCAGCAGGTGTATCTCACTGATCATCCCTAAAGCCAACACCTCATTTGGCCGCCTTTCGTTCCAGTACTCTGCTGCCTGTGACTGGAACGAATTGTAAAAATCCCTGAAGTTGGAGACTTTTATCTCCCTCACCAACTTCAAACATGTGCTATCTGAGCAGCTAACCGATCGCTGCAGCTGTACATATTCTATTGGTAAATAGCCCACCCATTTTCACATACCTCATCCCCACACTGTTATTATTTATTTACTTTTCTGCTCTTTTGCACACCAGTATCTCTACCTGTACATGACCATCTGTTCATTTATCACTCCAGTGCTAATCTGCAAAATTGTAATTATTCGCCTACCTCCTCATGCCTTTTGCACACAATGTATATAGACTCCCCTTTTTTTGTACTGTGTTATTGACTTGTTAATTGTTTACTCCATGTGTAACTCTGTGTTGTCTGTTCACACTGCTAAGCTTTATCTTGGCCAGGTCGCAGTTGCAAATGAGAACTTGTTCTCAACTAGGCTACCTGGTTAAATAAAGGTGAAATAAATAAAACATTTTAAAAAAGCTGATAGGTCTGCTGTTAGAACCAGTAAAGGTAAAGCTTTACCCCTCTTGGGTAACGGAATTACTTTGTCTTCCCTCCAGGCCTGAGGACAAAGACTTTCCTCTAGGCTCAGATTAAAAATATGAGAGATAGGAGTGGCTATAGAGTCGGCTACCATCCTCAGTAGATTATTATATATTTTTTTAAATGTGGTTATTAATATTTTCTGTTATTAATATATTCTGGTATTAATATATTCTGTTATTAATATATTATGTTAGTAATATATTCTGCACCTCTTAATTGATGTTTCTGCACGTAATAATGTAAACATTAATAATGCAGTTCTCTGTTTGCGTGTCGGCCAGAACTGAGAAGCACAGGATCATCTAGGGAATCATCGTGTAATGTGAGCATCCTGCAGGTCAGAATGGATTAAAGTAAATATCTGGGAAAAGGAAGTCGGCAAACGTGAGCACGTCTATGTTGTTACGATTTTAGAAGTCGTGGAGTGTATACCCAGTATAACAAACAGAGGCAGAAGGAATCAGACAGAAACTGAGAAACAAAGAGGAGAGAGAGAGAGAGAGTTATATTGGGGTCAGGGTGAAAAGAAGGAGAGAGAGAGAGTTATGTTGGGGTCAGGGTGAAGAGGAGGAGAGGAGAGAGAGATATTGGGGTCAGGGTGAACAGGAGAGGAGAGAGAGAGAGAGTTATATTGGGGTCACAGTGAACAGGAGGAGAGGAGAGAGAGAGAGTTATATTGGGGTCAGGGTGAACAGGAGGAGAGAGAGACAGAAAGTTATATTGGGGTCACGGTGAACAGAGAAGAGGAGAGAGAGAGTTATATTGGGGTCAGGGTGAAAACTTCAGTGTCCTCCTCAGAAGCTCAGCATGTTAGATACATGTTTTCAGGTTACTGAGACAACACAGCATGTTGGAACAGTCTACCATGGCAATGTACAGTGGGCGGGGCATAAGGCTCACATCTCTCTCTGTCGTCAGGGGTGACCTGTGGCGGTTCTGGTGACGTTGTGTGAAGGTTATATGTCTAACATGTTTGTTTTTTAACATGTGTGATGTTCTGTTGGAATTACTCTTTGACATCGGTCAGCTGTCATAACAACGCACACAGAGGAATGTGTGAAGAGAGTGTTGGTGTGTTTGTGTGTGTGTCATGGTGTCATGGTGTCATGGTGATGCAAAAACGTGTGCAGAGTTTAGACCTCTTTGCTGTTTTTTGTTTTCCCTCTCTCTCTCTCTCTCTCTCTCTACTACTCTCCATCCCTCCCCAGATCTCGCTTTCTTTCTCTCTCAATCCCTCTCTCCACCTCTCTCTTGATAATGCTTGGTATCTTAATTGCTGTTAATCGTTACATTACCAGGAGAACGAGGTGCAAATTAAATAATGAGAGGAAAACAAGCATTGATGTTAATTGATAGAGCCGCTTGCAGGGAGGCGTCAAGTACCAAAATGGTTTCAATACATCCTGAATAACCTTCATTTGCATAAATTAATCAGGGACAATTAGAAATTAAGATGATCACTAGCAAGGCGGATCGTTTCCTCCTGTGTGTGTGCGTGAGAGAGAGAGAGAGAGAGAGAGAGAGAGAGAGAGGGAGAGAGGAGGAGAGGGAGAGAGAGAGAGAGAGAGAGAGAGAGAGAGAGAGAGAGGGAGAGAGGAGGAGAGGGAGAGAGAGAGTGAGAGAGAGAGAGAGAGAGAGAGAGAGAGAGAGAGAGAGAGAGAGAGAGAGAGAGAGAGAGAGAGAGAGAGAGAGAGAGAGAGAGAGAGAGAGAGAGAACGGTATGAACAGTCATGTGGATGGGTTGACAGCACTACTGGAAGGGACGTGTTGATCTGTCCCCTAAGTTATCATCACATTTGTAATCACACAGCTTGTCTGAACTAAACATTTCAATTAAGCATCACTGCAAAACTCACATTTACATGTCAGAATATTGGGAATCCTCCCAAGATGGTGACGTTCCTCCTCTCTAACCACATGGGGATGTGGCCGGTGAGGGGGGGGGGGCTGTGGACGGGGAGGGGTGAGACTGTGGACAGGGAGGCGACGGGGAGGGGGGAGACTGTGGACGGTGAGGGGGGAGACTGTGGACAGGGAGGGGGAGACTGTGGACGGAGAGGGGGAGACTGTGGACGGGAGTGGGGAGACTCTGGAAAGGGGGGGAGACTGTGGACGGGGAGGGGGGAGGCTGTGGACAGGGAGGGGGAGACTGTGGACAGGGAGGGGGAGACTGTGGACAGGGAGGGGGAGACTGTGGACAGGGAGGGGGAGACTGTGGACAGGGAGGGGGAGACTGTGGACGGTGAGGGGGAGACTGTGGCCAGGGAGGGGACGGGGAGGGGGGAGACTGTGGACAGGGAGGGGGGAGACTGTGGACAGGGAGGGGGGAGACTGTGGACGGGGAGGGGACGGGGAGGGGGAGACTGTGGCCAGAGAGGGGGGAGACTGTGGCCAGGGAGGGGACGGGGAGGGGGAGACTGTGGACAGGGAGTGGGGAGACTGTGGCCAGGGAGGGGGGAGACTGTGGCCAGGGAGGGGACGGGGAGGGGGAGACTGTGGACAGGGAGGGGGGAGACTGTGGACAGGGAGGGGGAGACTGTGGACGGGGAGGGGGAGACTGTGGCCAGAGAGGGGGAGACTGTGGGGACGGGGAGGGGGAGACTGTGGACAGGGAGGGGGAGACTGTGGACAGGGAGGGGGAGACTGTGGACGGGGAGGGGACGGGGAGGGGGAGACTGTGGCCAGAGAGGGGGAGACTGTGGCCAGGGAGGGGACGGGAGGGGGAGACTGTGTGGGGAGACTGTGGCCAGGGAGGGGGAGACTGTGGACGGGGAGGGGACGGGGAGGGGGGAGACTGTGGACAGGGAGGGGGGAGACTGTGGACGGGGAGGGACGGGGAGGGGGAGACTGTGGCCAGGGAGGGACGGGGAGGGGGAGACTGTGGACAGGGAGAGGGGGGAGACTGTGGCCAGGGAGGGGGAGACTGTGGCCAGGGAGGGGAGGGAGGGGGAGACAGTGGACAGGGAGGGGGAGACTGTGGCCAGGGAGGGGGAGACTGTGGCCAGGGAGGGACGGGAGGGGGAGACTGTGGACAGGGAAGGGGGAGACTGTGGACAGGGAGGGGGAGACTGTGGACAGGGAGGGGGGAGACTGTGGACAGGGAGTGGGGAGACTGTGGCCAGAGAGGGGGGAGACTGTGGCCAGGGAGGGGACGTTTGAGGGGGGAGACTGTGGACAGGGAGGGGGGAGACTGTGGACAGGGAGGGGGGAGACTGTGGCCAGAGAGGGGGGAGACTGTGGCCAGGGAGGGGGGAGACTGTGGCCAGGGAGGGGACAGGGAGGGGGGAGACAGTGTAATCTGATAATAGCAGTATGGCCACTGTTCCTGTCTGCCTGCTGGGAGACTCAGCACTTCTCTCCCTCCAGCCAGCGCTGATCTGGCAGCACACAGAGCCCACCTATCGATCAGCCCTTCTTCCCTCTGGCCCGCCCTCCCTCTCAGCTATATATGAGAGCTGGGGACTGGGTGAGGAGGACAGAGGGGGTGAGATGAGTGACTAGGGGTGACAACGGACGACAAGAGGGGGGCCCACTGGGTTTTGTTCCCTAAGGGTTGTCTGTATGACAGGTTTTGGGTGTGTTCATTCAAGCATGCCAAACATTCATTTATAGACAATATTCTAACAGGCAATCTGCAGTAAATATTCATTCTGATTTCCGAGACTCTTTCTCTCCACTGCTCTCTCTCTCATCTCTCTTTTTCTTGCGCCTGAACACTAAGGTTGGACCCTTACAGTTTTTAGACCTTAGCCAATCGGCTATTGTGTCTATTTGAGCATAATGTAGGCTTACCTACAAAACCAATGGTATATGTTCTAGCCTACAATAGCCAATATGTGGTATTCAATGCAGGCCTACATTGCATTTGACTTTTAGAAATGTTGGAGGCCTTGACATTAATTCATTATTTTCTCCTTGGTCTGTAACACCATTGGCCAATTAGGTGACTATTAATTGCATTGTATTGTGTTGTATGATGCAAGAAATCACTTTACAAAACACAATGTATTGTTATCACCATACAGTGAACTAGACACTGTAGGCAACCCCTCTGTCTATTGGCTCATTTGCATATTTGATCATGTCTCAAAATAAAACACCGTCCCTTTTAATTAAGACATCAGGTTTTTACCTGACTGGCCTTTCAAAGACATCTTGAAATGGAGCCTACACTTTTTTTGTGCTCTTGTAGGAAGCAGTAACTCCCCATGGCTGACCTCTACTTATCTATGGGCTAATAACTGGGCTAATAACTTGGCTAATAACTGGGCTAATAACTGGGCTAATAACTGGGCTAATAACTTGGCTAATAACTGGGCTAATAACTGGGCTAATAACTTGGCTAATAACTGGGCTAATAACTTGGCTAATAACTGGGCTAATAACTGGGCTAATAAAATGGGTAATAACAGGGCTAATAACTGGGCTAATAACAGGGCTAAAAACTGGGCTAATAACTGGGCTAATAACTCGCTAGCAAAGAATATCAACAAATATGCGTCTCTGCGCTCTGATCTGAACTGATCTGAAAATCACTCGCTGGTGATTGAAAGACCCGCTGGGTCAATAAAATATATAATTCTACTCCATTGCGTTCTGCCTTCGGCCTATAACAAAATCGCAGACTCAATCTTGGAAAGTGACATTTGTTTTGGTGTGTTGCATTGAAAAGGAGCCTGATATGATAATTCGATCACGTAAAAAAATAGTGCTTGTCTGTGTGGCAGGGTATTTATTCTGTGCGGCAGGGTATTTATTCTGCGTGGCAGGGTATTTATTCTGCGTGGCAGGGTATTTATTCTGTGTGGCAGGGTATTTATTCTGTGCGGCAGGGTATTTATTCTGCGTGGCAGGGTATTTATTCTGCGTGGCAGGGTATTTATTCTGTGCGGCAGGGTATTTATTCTGCGTGGCAGGGTATTTATTCTGCGTGGCAGGGTATTTATTCTGTGTGGCAGGGTATTTATTCTGTGTGGCAGGGTATTTATTCTGTGTGGCAGGGTATTTATTCTGCGTGGCAGGGTATTTATTCTGTGTGGCAGGGTATTTATTCTGTGTGGCAGGGTATTTATTCTGCGTGGCAGGGTATTTATTCTGTGTGGCAGGGTATTTATTCTGTGCGGCAGGGTATTTATTCTGTGCAGCAGGGTATTTATTCTGTGCGGCAGGGTATTTATTCTGCGTGGCAGGGTATTTATTCTGTGCGGCAGGGTATTTATTCTGCGTGGCAGGGTATTTATTCTGTGCGGCAGGGTATTTATTCTGTGCGGCAGGGTATTTATTCTGTGTGGCAGGGTATTTATTCTGTGTGGTAGGGTATTTATTCTGTGTGGCAGGGTATTTATTCTGTGCAGCAGGGTATTTATTCTGCGTGGCAGGGTATTTATTCTGTGCGGCAAGGTATTTATTCTGTGCGGCTGGGTATTTATTCTGCGTGGCAGGGTATTTATTCTGTGTGGCAGGGTATTTATTCAGCGTGGCAGGGTATTTATTCTGTGTGGCAGTGTATTTATTCTGTGCGGCAGGGTATTTATTCTGTGCGGCAGGGTATTTATTCTGTGCGGCAGGGTATTTATTCTGTGTGGCAGGGTATTTATTCTGTGCGGCAGGGTATTTATTCTGTGCGGCAGGGTATTTGTTCTGCGCGGCAGGGTATTTATTCTGTGTGGCAGGGTATTTATTCTGTGTGGCAGGTTATTTATTCTGTGTGGCAGGGTATTTATTCTGTGTGGCAGGGTATTTATTCTGTGCAGCAGGGTATTTATTCTGCGTGGCAGGGTATTTATTCTGCGTGGCAGGGTATTTATTCTGTGCAGCAGGGTATTTATTCTGTGTGGCAGGGTATTTATTCTGTGTGGCAGGGTATTTATTCTGTGCAGCAGGGTATTTATTCTGTGCAGCAGGGTATTTATTCTGTGCAGCAGGGTATTTATTCTGTGTGGCAGGGTATTTATTCTGTGCAGCAGGGTATTTATTCTGTGTGGCAGGGTATTCATTCTGTGTGGCAGGGTATTTATTCTGTGTGGCAGGGTTTTTATTCTGTGTGGCAGGGTATTTATTCTGTGTGGCAGGGTATTTATTCTGTGTGGCAGGGTATTTATTCTGTGTGGCAGGGTATTTATTCTGTGCAGCAGGGTATTTATTCTGTGTGGCAGGGTATTTATTCTGTGCAGCAGGGTATTTATTATGTGCGGCAGGGTATTTATTCTGTGTGGCAGGGTATTTATTCTGTGTGGCAGGGTATTTATTCTGTGCGGCAGGGTATTTATTCTGTGTGGCAGGGTATTTATTCTGTGTGGCAGGGTATTTATTCTGCGTGGCAGGGTATTTATTCTGTGCGTCAGGGTATTTATTCTGTGCGGCAGGGTATTTATTCTGTGTGGCAGGGTATTTATTCTGTGCGGCAGGGTATTTATTCTGTGTGGCAGGGTATTTATTCTGCGTGGCAGGGTATTTATTCTGTGCAGCAGGGTATTTATTCTGTGTGGCAGGGTATTTATTCTGTGCGGCAGGGTATTTATTCTGTGCGGCAGGGTATTTATTCTGTGCGGCAGGGTATTTATTCTGTGTGTCAGGGTATTTATTCTGCGTGGCAGGGTATTTATTCTGTGCGGCAGGGTATTTATTCTGTGTGGCAGGGTATTTATTCTGTGCGGCAGGGTATTTATTCTGTGTGTCAGGGTATTTATTCTGTGTGGCAGGGTATTTATTCTGCGTGGCAGGGTATTTATTCTGTGCGGCGGGGTATTTATTCTGTGCTGCAGGGTATTTATTCTGTGCGGCAGGGTATTTATTCTGTGCGGCTGGGTATTTATTCTGCGTGGCAGGGTATTTATTCTGTGTGGCAGGGTATTTATTCAGCGTGGCAGGGTATTTATTCTGTGTGGCAGTGTATTTATTCTGTGCGGCAGGGTATTTATTCTGTGCGGCAGGGTATTTATTCTGTGCGGCAGGGTATTTATTCTGTGTGGCAGGGTATTTATTCTGTGCAGCAGGGTATTTATTCTGTGTGGCAGGGTATTTATTCTGTGCAGCAGGGTATTTATTCTGTGTGGCAGGGTATTTATTCTGTGTGGCAGGGTATTTATTCTGTGTGGCAGGGTTTTTTATTCTGTGTGGCAGGGTATTTATTCTGTGTGGCAGGGTATTTATTCTGTGTGGCAGGGTATTTATTCTGTGTGGCAGGGTATTTATTCTGTGCAGCAGGGTATTTATTCTGTGTGGCAGGGTATTTATTCTGTGCAGCAGGGTATTTATTATGTGCGGCAGGGTATTTATTCTGTGTGGCAGGGTATTTATTCTGTGTGGCAGGGTATTTATTCTGTGCGGCAGGGTATTTATTCTGTGTGGCAGGGTATTTATTCTGTGTGGCAGGGTATTTATTCTGCGTGGCAGGGTATTTATTCTGTGCGTCAGGGTATTTATTCTGTGCAGCAGGGTATTTATTCTGTGTGGCAGGGTATTTATTCTGTGCGGCAGGGTATTTATTCTGTGTGGCAGGGTATTTATTCTGCGTGGCAGGGTATTTATTCTGTGCAGCAGGGTATTTATTCTGTGTGGCAGGGTATTTATTCTGTGCGGCAGGGTATTTATTCTGTGCGGCAGGGTATTTATTCTGTGCGGCAGGGTATTTATTCTGTGTGTCAGGGTATTTATTCTGCGTGGCAGGGTATTTATTCTGTGCGGCAGGGTATTTATTCTGTGTGGCAGGGTATTTATTCTGTGCGGCAGGGTATTTATTCTGTGTGGCAGGGTATTTATTCTGTGTGGCAGGGTATTTATTCTGCGTGGCAGGGTATTTATTCTGTGCGGCGGGGTATTTATTCTGTGCTGCAGGGTATTTATTCTGTGCGGCAGGGTATTTATTCTGCGAGGCAGGGTATTTATTCTGTGTGGCATGGTATTTATTCTGTGCGGCAGGGTATTTATTCTGTGCGGCAGGGTATTTATTCTGTGCGGCAGGGTATTTATTCTGTGTGGCAGGGTATTTATTCTGTGCGGCAGGGTATTTATTCTGTGCGGCAGGGTATTTATTCTGTGCGGCAGGGTATTTATTCTGTGTGGCAGGGTATTTATTCTGTGTGGCAGGTTATTTATTCTGTGTGGCAGGGTATTTATTCTGTGTGGCAGGGTATTTATTCTGTGCGGCAGGGTATTTATTCTGTGCAGCAGGGTATTTATTCTGTGCAGCAGGGTATTTATTCTGTGCAGCAGGGTATTTATTCTGTGTGGCAGGGTATTTATTCTGTGCAGCAGGGTATTTATTCTGTGTGGCAGGGTATTTATTCTGTGTGGCAGGGTATTTATTCTGTGTGGCAGGGTATTTATTCTGTGCGGCAGGGTATTTATTCTGTGTGGCAGGGTATTTATTCTGTGTGGCAGGGTATTTATTCTGTGTGGCAGGGTATTTATTCTGTGTGGCAGGGTATTTATTCTGTGCTGCAGGGTATTTATTCTGTGCGGCAGGGTATTTATTCTGCGAGGCAGGGTATTTATTCTGTGTGGCAGGGTATTTATTCTGTGCGGCAGGGTATTTATTCTGTGCGGCAGGGTATTTATTCTGTGCGGCAGGGTATTTATTCTGTGTGGCAGGGTATTTATTCTGTGCGGCAGGGTATTTATTCTGTGCGGCAGGGTATTTATTCTGTGCGGCAGGGTATTTATTCTGTGTGGCAGGGTATTTATTCTGTGCGGCAGGGTATTTATTCTGCGTGGCAGGGTATTTATTCTGTGTGGCAGGGTATTTATTCTGTGCGGCAGAGTATTTATTCTGCGTGGCAGGGTATTTATTCTGTGTGGCAGGGTATTTATTCTGTGTGGCAGGGTATTTATTCTGTGTGGCAGGGTATTTATTCTGCATGCAGGGTATTTATTCTGTGCGGCAGGGTATTTATTCTGTGTGGCAGGGTATTTATTCTGTGCGGCAGGGTATTTATTCTGTGTGGCAGGGTATTTATTCTGTGCGGCAGGGTATTTATTCTGTGTGGCAGGGTATTTATTCTGTGCGGCAGGGTATTTATTCTCTGCGGCAGGGTATTTATTCTGTGTGGCAGGGTATTTATTCTGTGCGGCAGGGTATTTATTCTCTGCGGCAGGGTATTTATTCTGTGTGGCAGGGTATTTATTCTGTGCAGCAGGGTATTTATTCTGTGTGGCAGGGTATTTATTCTGTGTGGCAGGGTATTTATTCTGTGTGGCAGGGTTTTTGTTCTGTGTGGCAGGGTATTTATTCTGTGTGGCAGGGTATTTATTCTGTGTGGCAGGGTATTTATTCTGTGTGGCAGGGTATTTATTCTGTGCAGCAGGGTATTTATTCTGTGTGGCAGGGTATTTATTCTGTGCAACAGGGTATTTATTCTGTGCGGCAGGGTATTTATTCTGTGTGGCAGGGTATTTATTCTGTGTGGCAGGGTATTTATTCTGTGCGGCAGGGTATTTATTCTGTGTGGCAGGGTATTTATTCTGTGTGGCAGGGTATTTATTCTGCGTGGCAGGGTATTTATTCTGTGCGTCAGGGTATTTATTCTGTGCGGCAGGGTATTTATTCTGTGCGGCAGGGTATTTATTCTGTGTGGCAGGGTATTTATTCTGCGTGGCAGGGTATTTATTCTGTGCAGCAGGGTATTTATTCTGTGTGGCAGGGTATTTATTCTGTGCGGCAGGGTATTTATTCTGTGCGGCAGGGTATTTATTCTGTGCGGCAGGGTATTTATTCTGTGTGTCAGGGTATTTATTCTGCGTGGCAGGGTATTTATTCTGTGCGGCAGGGTATTTATTCTGTGTGGCAGGGTATTTATTCTGTGCGGCAGGGTATTTATTCTGTGCGGCGGGGTATTTATTCTGTGTGGCAGGGTATTTATTCTGCGTGGCAGGGTATTTATTCTGTGCGGCGGGGTATTTATTCTGTGCTGCAGGGTATTTATTCTGTGCGGCAGGGTATTTATTCTGCGAGGCAGGGTATTTATTCTGTGTGGCAGGGTATTTATTCTGTGCGGCAGGGTATTTATTCTGTGGCAGGGTATTTATTCTGTGCGGCAGGGTATTTATTCTGTGCGGCAGGGTATTTATTCTGTGCGGCAGGGTATTTATTCTGTGTGGCAGGGTATTTATTCTGTGCGGCAGGGTATTTATTCTGTGTGGCAGGGTATTTATTCTGTGCGGCAGGGTATTTATTCTGTGTGGCAGGGTATTTATTCTGTACGGCAGGGTATTTATTCTGTGTGGCAGGGTATTTATTCTGTGCGGCAGTGTATTTATTCTGTGCGGCAGGGTATTTATTCTGTGTGGCAGGGTATTTATTCTGTGCGGCAGGGTATTTATTCTGTGCGGCAGGGTATTTATTCTGTGTGGCAGGGTATTTATTCTGTGTGGCAGGGTATTTATTCTGTGTGGCAGGGTATTTATTCTGTGCGGCAGGGTATTTATTCTGTGTGGCAGGGTATTTATTCTGTGCGGCAGGGTATTTATTCTGTGTGGCAGGGTATTTATTCTCTGCGGCAGGGTATTTATTCTGTGTGGCAGGGTATTTATTCTGCGTGGCAGGGTATTTATTCTGTGAGGCAGGGTATTTATTCTGTGTGGCAGGGTATTTATTCTGTGCGGCAGGGTATTTATTCTGTGTGGCAGGGTATTTATTCTCTGTGGCAGGGTATTTATTCTGTGTGGCAGGGTATTTATTCTGCGCGGCAGGGTATTTATTCTGTGTGGCAGGGTATTTATTCTGTGTGGCAGGGTATTTATTCTGTGTGCAGGGTATTTATTCTGTGTGGCAGGGTATTTATTCTGCGTGGCAGGGTATTTATTCTGTTTGGCAGGGTATTTATTCTGTGCGGCAGGGTATTTATTCTGTGTGGCAGGGTACTTATTCTGTGTGGTAGGGTATTTATTCTGTGTGGCAGGGTATTTATTCTGTGTGGCAGGGTATTTATTCTGTGTGGCAGGGTATTTATTCTGTGTGGCAGGGTATTTATTCTGCGTGGCAGGGTATTTATTCTGCGTGGCAGGGTATTTATTCTGCGTGGCAGGGTATTTATTCTGCGCGGCAGGGTATTTATTCTGTGCGGCAGGGTATTTATTCTGTGCGGCAGGGTATTTATTCTGCGTGGCAGGGTATTTATTCTGTGTGGCAGGGTATTTATTCTGCGTGGCAGGGTATTTATTCTGTGTGGCAGGGTATTTATTCTGTGTGGCAGGGTATTTATTCTGCGTGGCAGGGTATTTATTCTGTTTGGCAGGGTATTTATTCTGTGCAGCAGGGTATTTATTCTGTGCGGCAGGGTATTTATTCTGTGTGGCAGGGTATTTATTCTGCGCGGCAGGGTATTTATTCTGTGTGGCAGGGTATTTATTCTCTGTGGCAGGGTATTTATTCTGTGTGGCAGGGTATTTATTCTGCGCGGCAGGGTATTTATTCTGTGTGGCAGGGTATTTATTCTGTGTGGCAGGGTATTTATTCTGTGTGCAGGGTATTTATTCTGTGTGGCAGGGTATTTATTCTGCGTGGCAGGGTATTTATTCTGTTTGGCAGGGTATTTATTCTGTGCAGCAGGGTATTTATTCTGTGCGGCAGGGTATTTATTCTGTGCGGCAGGGTATTTATTCTGTGTGGCAGGGTATTTATTCTGTGTGGCAGGGTATTTATTCTGCGTGGCAGGGTATTTATTCTGTGTGGCAGGGTATTTATTCTGTGCGGCAGGGTATTTATTCTGTCCTGGAGGAGGTGCTTGGCTACTCAGACGGATCATTGACCAGCTCACTAACCTTAGGAGGAAAGTAACCTGTGACCTATTTATTGCCTTTAACTCGCTTATCTTACCTATTACCTACCTTATCTTACCTCTTTTGCACTCACTGTTTGTTTTTTCTTTTTTCCCTATTGTGTTTTAGACTGTATGTTTTGTTTATTCCACGTGTAACTCTGTGTTGTTGTATGTGTCGAATTGCTTTACTTTATCTTGGCCAGGTCACAATTGTAAATGAGAACTTGTTCTCAACTAGCCTACCGGGTTAAATAAAGCTGAAATTAAAATAAAACATTTAAAAAGAGGGGCCAGTAAACCAAAGGTCACTGGTTCGAGTTCCGAAGCTGACTAAGTGAAATAAAAGTTCCACCCATGAGAAGTGTGCTTAGCCCTAATTGCTACTGTAAGTCACTCTGGAGAAGAGTGTCTGCTAAAATCTAATGTTCCTTCTCCGATGCTACAGGCTGCAAAATATATTCCTGGGAGATGTTTTCCAGTTGCTCCTCTTTCTCGCTCTCTTTCTCCATTTATTAAGATCACTTTTTTTTGGTCAATTGCACACAAGATCCAACCGAAAATTGACTTGGGCTTTTAACCCCTGTGAATGACACCTAACCCAGGTTTTGGAGAGGTGCGGGCTGCTGTTGTCATTATGGGTTAAGTGACGTTGCCAAGGGCACATCGGCAGGCAATGTCATCTAGGATTTGACACCAGCAACCCTCCGGTTGCATGTCACACGCTTTGCCTTTTCCATGTCTCCAAATGACTTGTCAATTACCATGGTAACCACAGAGAGGGAAAAAATACATCGCCAACCAGAGAAATCAAAATGGACATTCCCCCCCAGAAGACCAGCTTGGAAAACAAATAGTTCAGTGTGTGTGTGTGTATGTGTGTGTGTGTGTGTGTGTGTGTGTGTGTGTGTGTGTGTGTGTGTGTGTGTGTGTGTGTGTGTGTGTGTGTGTGTGTGTGTATGTTTTTGGGACAAAGAGATTACATGTGTTTAGTGGGGTGCTAGTTTCCAGTTTAGTGGGGTGCTCGTTTCCACGCCCAGACCATCCAGCACTAATGTTATTCTCCAGCACTAATGTTATTCTCCAGCAATAATGTTATCCTTCAGTACTAATGTCATCCTCCAGCTCTAATGGTATCCTCCAGTAATGTTATCCTCCAGCTCTAATGGTATCCTCCAGTAATGGTATCCTCCAGCACTAATGTTATCCTCCAGTACTAATGTTATCCTAAAGTAATGTTATCCTCCAGCACTAATGTTATCCTCCAGTATTAATGTTATCCTCCAGCACTAATGTTATCCTCCAGTAATGTTATCATCCAGTATTAATGTTATCCTCCAGTACTAATGTTTTCCTCCAGCACTAATGTATCCTCCAGTAATGTCATCCTCCAGCACTAATGTATCCTCCAGAAAGGTTATCATCCAGTATTAATGTTATCATCCAGTACTAATGTTATCCTCCAGCACTAATGTATCCTCCAGTAATGTTATCCTCCAGCTCTAATGGTATTCTCCAGTAATGTCATTTTCCAGCACTAATGTTATCCTCCAGTAATGGTATCCTAAAGTAATGTTAACCTCCAGTACTATTGTTATCCTCCATCACTAATGTTATCATCCAGCTCTAATGGTATCCACCAGTAATGTTATCATACAGTATCAATGTATCCTCCAGTAATGTTATCCTCCAGTATCAATGTTATCCTCCAGCTCTAATGGTATTCTCCAATAATGTTATCCTCCAGCTCTAATGGTATTCTCCAATAATGTTATCCTCCAGTAATGTTATCCTCCAGTATTAATGTTATCCTCCAATAATGTTATCCTCCAGTAATGGTATCCTCCAGTATTAATGTTATCCTCCAGCTCTAATGGTATCCTCCAGTAATGTTATCCTCCAGTAATGTTATCCTCCAGCTCTAATGGTATCCTAAAGTAATGGTATCCTCCAGTACTAATGTTATCCTCCAGCTCTAATGTTATTCTCCAGTAATGTTATCCTCCAGTACTAATGTTATCCTCCAGTACAAATGTTATCCTAAAGCTCTAATGTTATCCTCCAGCTCTAATGTTATTCTCCAGTAATGTTATCCTCCAGTAATGTTATCCTCCAGTAATGTTGTCCTCCAGTAATGTTATTCTCCAGTAACGTTATCCTCCAGAAATGTTATCCTCAAGTACTAATGTTATCCTCCTGTACTAATGTCATTGTCCAGCACTAATGTTATCCTTCAGTAATGTCATCCTCCAGCACTAATGGTATCCTCCAGTAATGGTATCCTCCAGAATTAATGTTATCCTCCAGCACTAATGTTATTCTCCAGTAATGTTATCCTCCAGTACTCATGTATCCTCCAGTACTAATGGTATCCTAAAGTAATGTTATCCTCCAGCTCTAATGTTATTCTCCAGTAATGTTATCCTCCAGTACTAATGTTATCCTCCAGTAATGTCATCCTCCAGCACTAATGTTATCCTCCAGTAATGGTATCCTCCAGTAATGGTATCCTCCAGTAATAATGTTATCCTCCAGCTCTAATGTTATCCTCCAGTATTAATGTTATCCTCCAGTATTAATGTTATCCTCCAGTACTAATGTTATCCTCCAGCTCTAATGGTATCCTCCAGTAATGTTATCCTCCAGTATTAATTTATTCCTCCGGTACAATTGTTATCCTCAGGTACTAATGTTATCCTCCAGTAATGTTATGCTCCAGTATTAATTGTATCCTCCAGCACTAATGGTATCCTCCAGTAATGTTATCCTCCAGTATTAATTTCCTCCTCCGGTACAATTGTTATCCTCAGGTACTAATGTTATCCTCCAGTAATGTTATGCTCCAGTATTAATGTTATCCTCCAGCTCTAATGGTATCCTCCAGTAATGTTATCCTCCAGTATTAATGTTATGCTCCAGCACTAATGTTATCCTCCAGTAATGTTATCCTCCATTAATGGTATCCACCAGTAATGTTATCCTCCAGTACTAATGTTATCCTTCAGCACTAATGTTATCCTCCAGCTCTAATGGTATCCACCAGTAATGTTATCCTCCAGTACTAATGTTATCCTTCAGCACTAATGGTATCCACCAGTAATGTTATCCTCCAGTAATGTTATCCTCCAGTAATGGTATCCTCCAGTAATGTTAACCTCCAGCTCTAATGTTATTCTCCATTAATGTTATTCTCCATTAATGTTATCCTCCAGCTCTATTGGTATCCTAAAGTAATGTTATCCTCCAGTACTAATGTTAACCTCCAGCTCTAATGTTATTCTCCAGTAATGTTATCCTCCAGTAATGTTATCCTCCAGTAATGGTATCCTCCAGTAATGTTATCCTCCAGTAATGGTATCCTCCAGTAATGTTATCCTCCAGTAATGTCATCCTCCAGCACTAATGTTATCCTCCAGTAATGGTATCCTCCAGTATTAATGTTATCCTCCATCTCTAATGTTATCCTCCAGTAATGTTATCCTACAGTACTAATGTTATCCTCCAGTAATGTTATCCTACAGTACTAATGTTATCCTAAAGTAA
>NC_088242.1:10353214-10388214 GCF_036934945.1 Oncorhynchus masou masou
AGAATGGGATAGAGGCGAGGAGAGGGGGATAGAGGAGAGGATTTGAGAAGGGGATAGAGGTGAGGAGAGGAGAGAGGGATAGAGGAGAGGACTGGAGAAGGGGATAGAGGAGAAGAGAGGGGGATAGAAAGGATGATATGGGGTAGAGGTGAGGAGAGCAGAGAGGGATAGAGGAGAATACTGGAGAAGGGGATAGAGGAGAAGAGAGGGGGATAGAAAGGATGAGAGGGGGATAGAGGTGAGGAGAGGAGAGGGGATTAGAGGAGAGGAGAGGAGAAGGGGACAAAGGAGAGGAGAGGGGGAGAGAGAGGAGGGGGAGAGGAGAGGAGAGGAGAGGAGAGGGGGAGAGGAGAGTAGAGGAGAGGAAAGGAGAGGAGAGGAGAGGACAAGGGGATAGAGGAGAGCAGAGGGGGATAGAGGAGAGGAGAGGGGAATAGAGGAGAGGAGAGGGGGAAAGAGGAGAGGGGGATAGAGGAGAGGAGAGGGGGAGAGAGGATATGAGAAGGGGATAGAGGTGAGGAGAGGAGAGAGGGATAGAGGAGAGGACTGGAGAAGGGGATAGAGGCGAAGAGAGGGGATAGAAAGGATGAGAGGGGATAGAGGTGAGGAGAGGAGAAGGGGATAAAGGAGAGGAGAGGTGGAGAGGAGAGGAGAGGAGAGGACAAGGGGATAGAGGAGAGGAGAGGGGGATAGAGGAGAGGAGAGGAGAGGGGGATAGAGGAGAGGAGAGCGGGAAAGAGGAGAGGAGAGGGGGAGAGGAGAGGAGAGGAAAGCAGAGGAGAGGACAAGGGATAGAGGAGAGCAGAGGGGGATAGAGGAGAGGAGAGGGGGATAGAGGAGAGGAGAGGGGGAAAGGGGAGAGGAGAGGTGGATAGAAGAGAGGAGAGGGGAGAGAGGAGAGGAGAAGGGGATAGAGGAGAGGAGAGGAGAGGAGAGGAGAAGGGGATAGAGGAGAGCAGAGGGGGATAGAGGAGAGGAGAGGGGGATAGAGGAGAGGAGAGGGGGAGATAGGAGAGGAGAAGGGGATAGAGGAGAGGGGGATAGAGGAGAGGACTGGAGAAGGGGATAGAGGAGAGGAGAGGAGGACATAGGAGAGGACTGGAGAAGGGGATAGAGGTGAGAAAGGGGGGATAGAGGAGAGGAGAGGAGAAGGGGATAGAGGTGAGCAGAGGGGGATAGAGGAGAGGAGAGGGGAATAGAGGAGAGGAGAGGGGGAAAGAGGAGAGGGGGATAGAGGAGAGGAGAGGGGGAGAGAGGATATGAGAAGGGGATAGAGGTGAGGAGAGGAGAGAGGGATAGAGGAGAGGACTGGAGAAGGGGATAGAGGAGAAGAGAGGGGATAGAAAGGATGAGAGGGGGGTAGAGGTGAGGAGAGGAGAAGGGGATAAAGGAGAGGAGAGGGGGAGAGGAAAGGAGAGGAGAGGAGAGGAGAGGAAAGGAAAGGAGAGTAGAGGAGAGGACAAGGGGATAGAGGAGAGCAGAGGGGGATAGAGGAGAGGAGAGGGGAATAGAGGAGAGGAGAGGGGGAAAGAGGAGAGGGGGATAGAGGAGAGGAGAGGGGGAGAGAGGATATGAGAAGGGGATAGAGGTGAGGAGAGGAGAGGAGAGGAGAGGAGAGGAGAGGAGAGGAGAGGAGAGGAGAGGAGAGGAGAGGGGAGGGGAGGAGAGGAGAGTAGAGGAGAGGAAAGGAGAGGAGAGGAGAGGACAAGGGGATAGAGGAGAGCAGAGGGGGATAGAGGAGAGGAGAGGGGGATAGAGGAGAGGAGAGGGGGAGAGCCGATATGAGAAGGGGATAGAGGTGAGGAGAGGAGAGAGGGATAGAGGAGAGGACTGGAGAAGGGGATAGAGGCGAAGAGAGGGGATAGAAAGGATGAGAGGGGGATAGAGGTGAGGAGAGGAGAAGGGGATAAAGGAGAGG
Organism: Oncorhynchus masou masou; assembly: GCF_036934945.1. Lineage (NCBI taxonomy): Eukaryota > Metazoa > Chordata > Actinopteri > Salmoniformes > Salmonidae > Oncorhynchus > Oncorhynchus masou. The sequence goes on from NC_088242.1 coordinate 10,355,133, forward strand.
AGAGGGGGAGAGGAGAGGAGAGGAGAGGGGAGGAGAGGAGAGGAGAGGACAAGGGGATAGAGGAGAGCAGAGGGGGATAGAGGAGAGGAGAGGGGGATAGAGGAGAGGAGAGGGGGAAAGAGGAGAGGGGAGGGGGATAGAGGAGAGGAGAGGGGGAGAGAGGAGAGGAGAAGGGGATAGTGGAGAGGGGGATAGAGGAGAGGACTGGAGAAGGGGATAGAGGAGAGGAGAGGAGGACATAGGAGAGGACTGGAGAAGTGGATAGAGGTGAGAAAGGGGGGATAGAGGAGAGGAGAAGGGGATAGAGGTGAGGAGAGGAGAAAGGGATAGATGAGAGGACTGGAGAAGGGTATAGAAAGGATGAGAGGGGGATAGAGGTGAGGAGAGGAGAAGGGGATAAAGGTGAGGAGAGGAGTGAGGGATAGAGGAGAGGACTGGAGAAGGGTATAGAAAGGATGAGAGGGGGATAGAGGTGAGGAGAGGAGAAGGGGATAAAGGATAGGAGAGGGGGATAGAAGAGAGGAGAGGGGAGAGGAGAGGTGAGGGCGATAGAGGAGATGATAGGAGAGGAGAGGGGGGTAAAGGAGAAGGGCTTAGAGGAGAGGAGAGGGTTATAGAGGAGAACATTCCATGGGACTCCCGGGATCGAACCAGGGTCTGTAGTGTCGCCACTTGCACTGAGATCTAGTGCCGTAGAACGTTGCACCACTCGGGAGCAAACCTGTCTTTAAATTCAATAACCTGTCTTTAAAATCGATAACCTGTCTCCAAATTCAATAACCTGTCTTCAAATTCAATAATGTATCTTTAAATTCAATAACCTGTCTTTAAACTCAATAATCTGTCTTTATATTAACTGTCGATGCTGGCATTTGGCTTTATTTTCTACTCTCCCCTCTTTTCTGTTCATTTCTTGCCCTTTGTCACATTTCTTGTAACCGTTCCCTCACCCTCCACCACTCTATGTCTCAGTTTCCCACCTCTCCTCCTCTTCCTCTCTGTCTCAGTGTCCCAACTCTCCTCCTCTTCCTCTCTGTCTCAGTGTCTCACCACTGCTGTTCCTCTCTGTCTCAGTGTCCCACCTCTCCTCCTCTTCCTCTCTGTCTCAGCATCCCACCTCTCCACCTCTCCTCCTCTTCCTCTCTGTCTCAATGTCCCACTTCTCCTCCTCTTCCTCTCCGTCTCAGTGTCTCACCACTGCTGTTCCTCTCTGTCTCAGTGTCCCACCTCTCCTCGTCTTCCTCTCTGTCTCAGTGTCCCACCACTCCTTATCTTCCTCTCTGTCTCAGCGTCCCACCTCTCCACCTCTCCTACTCTTCCTCTCTGTCTCAGGGTCTCACTTCTCAACCTCTTCCTCTCTGTCTCAGCGTCCCACCTCTCCTCCTCTTCCTCTCTGTCTCAGTGTCCCACATCTCCTCCTCTTCCTCTCTGTCTCAGTGTCTAACCACTCCCCTTCCTCTCTGTCTCAGGGTCCCACCTCTCCTCCTCTTCCTCTCTGTCTCAGTTTTCCTCTTCCTCTCTGTCTCAGCGTCTCACCTCTCAAACTCTTCCTCTCTGTCTCAGTGTCCAACCTCTCCACCTCTCCCCCTCGTCCTCTCTGTCTCTGTGTCCCACCTCTCCTCCTCTTCCTCTCTGTCTCAGTGGCCCACCTCTCCTCCTCTTCCTCTCTGTCTCAGTGTTTCAACACCCCTCCTCTTCCTCAAACACACAGACAGACACACACACACACACACACACACACACACACACACACACACACACCACACACACACACACACACACAGACACATAAGCGCACACATATACACATACACTGCCTTTCTCTCCTTTTCTTTCCCTACTTCTCCTCTTCAATTCAATCACTACCTGTCTTCCCTCACTTCTTCTATTCAATCACTACCTGTCTTCCCTCACTTCTTCTATTCAATCACTACCTGTCTTCCCTCACTTCTTCTATTCAATCACTACCTGTCTTCCCTCACTTCTTCTATTCAATCACTACCTGCCTCCCCTCACTTCTTCTATTCAATCACTACCTGTCTTCCCTCACTTCTTCTATTCAATCACTACCTGCCTCCCCTCACTTCTTCTATTCAATCACTACCTGCCTTCCCTCACTTCTTCAATTCAATCACTACCTGCCTTCCCTCACTTCTTCAATTCAATCACTACATACCCCCACTCCACACACACTCATTCTCACAGTGTTGGTGAGAGACACATCAGACAGGCGGTGCTGAATGTGCAGGAGCTGTCAGGCTATAGCCCCAAACAATAATTAGTGCTGCCTTCAGAGGTAGTGTGTGTGTATGTGTGTGTGTGTGTGTGTGTGTGTGTGTGTGTGTGTGTGTGTGTGTGTGTGTGTGTGTGTGTGTGTGTGTGTGTGTGTGTGCGCTTCCAACTGTGTGTGTCCTGCTAGCCCTGGTTCCAGCCCATGTACTACAGTAGCTGGTAACAGAGTAGAGAATGTCCCATTCGGAATACATACATACATCTCAGCACCTGAGATATACGCCAGCCACAGTGGATTCCACAGCAATAAGAGGTAAGAGATTACACTCTACTGGAGAGGAGAGTGGGAGAGGGGGACAGAGAGAGAGAAGGGGGGAGGGGGAGGGGGAGGGGAGAGGGGAGAGGAAGAGAGATAGGGGAGAGAGAGGGGGACAGATAAAGGGGGGTGAGAGAGAGAGAGAGAAGGAAGAGAAGGAATGGAAAATGAGAGAGACAGAGAGATGGAAAAAGAGAGCGAGGGAGACAGAGAGATAGTTGTTGGTGTAAATGACTTTGGTTGGACCATGTCCTGTTTGAGATGAACAGATGTTCCACCTCACACACACACACACACACACACACACACACACACACACACACACACACACACACACACACACACAACACACACACACACACACACACACACACACACACACACACACACACACACACACACACACACACACACACACACACACACACACACAGTTACTCAAACACACACACACACACACACACACACACACACACACACACACACACACACACACAGTTACTCAAACACACACAGTTTTGGGGTAGGGATATGTACATAGTATTTGATTAAAAACATAGTTCAGTAATTTGCTCCAACCTTCATAGATTTTAATTTCCCCAAACACACTTTTTAAAGTTAGAAAAAAGTAATTGATCTGGATTAGATTAGAACGGGATTGGACAGGGAAATAGAGTAGCATGTCTTATAGTTATGCTGAATGTGAGTGTCAAGATGTTGCACTCTGGTCAGCACTAAAGGCATGCAGGGAGGCAGGGAGGGAGGGAGGGAGGGAGGCAGGCAGGGAGGGAGGGAGGGAGGGAGGCAGGCAGGCAGGGAGGGAGGGAGGGAGGGAGGGAGGGAGGGAGGGAGGGAGGGAGGGAGGGAGGGAGGGAGGGGGAGGGAGGGAGGGAGGGAGGGAGGGAGGGAGGGAGGGAGGGAGGGAGGGAGGGAGGGGGAGGGAGGGACCATCCGGACCATATATTATTCAACTTGCTGTTATTTACCTCTTCTAACATCTGTCTATGCCTTACACAGCCAAATAATCTGGAGAGGAGAGGGTACAGACTGGGGAGGGAGCAGAGGAGAGGAGAGGGTACAGAATGGGAAGGGAGCAGAGGAGAGGAGAGGGTACAGAATGGGAAGGGAGCAGAGGAGAAGGGGGAGGGAGCAGAGGAGAGGAGAGGGTACAGAATGGGAAGGGAGCAGAGGAGAAGGGGGAGGGAGCAGAGGAGAGGAGAGGGTACAGAATGGGAAGGGAGCAGAGGAGAGGAGAGGGTACAGAATGAGAAGGGAGCAGAGGAGAGGAGAGGGTACAGAATGAGAAGGGAGCAGAGGAGAGGAGAGGGTACAGAATGAGAAGGGAGCAGAGGAGAGGAGAGGGTACAGAATGGGAAGGGAGCAGAGGAGAAGGGGGAGGGAGCAGAGGAGAGGAGAGGGTACAGAATGGGAAGGGAGCAGAGGAGAGGAGAGGGTACAGAATGGGAAGGGAGCAGAGGAGAAGGGGGGAGGGAGCAGAGGGAGAGGAGAGGGTACAGAATGGGAAGGGAGCAGAGGAGAGGAGAGGGTACAGAATGGGAAGGGAGCAGAGGAGAAGGGGGAGGGAGCAGAGGAGAGGAGAGTGTACGGAATGGGAAGGGAGCAGAGGAGAATGGGGAGGGAGCAGAGGAGAGGAGAGGGTACAGAATGGGTAGGGAGCATGTTCTAATCCAGTGACAGAAAGTCGTTTTAGAGATGTTTGTTTTTAGCCAATCGCAACCCTTAACCCTTACCTTAACCAATCAGAGATTAATACCTAACCTTAACCTTTACCTTAACCATTCAGAGTTAATGCCTAAACTTAACCCTATTCTGTAGCATAACCCTAAACTTAACCCTATCCTGTAGCATAACCCTAAACTTAACCCTATCCTGTAGCATAACCCTAAACTTAACCCTATCCTGTAGCATAACCCTAACCTTAACCCTATCCTGTAGCATAACCCTAAACTTAACCCTATTGGACAGGGAAATAGAGTAGCATGTCTGTGTGTGTTATAGTTGTGAATGTGAGTGTTAACCCTAATCCAAACCCTAATTTCAAACCTAAACCTAAACCTAAACCTAACTCCTAAGCGTAAAATAACAATTGTCCTTGTGGGGACCAATAAAATGTCCCAACTTGTCAGAATTTTCATAGATTTTTACTATCCTTGTGAAGACTTCTGGTACCCACAAGGAGAGTAAATTAAAACACACACCTGTGTTCTGCTGTGTCTCTGAATGATGGACAGAGCCAGTCTATCTGGAGACAGAACATTGAAAACAACCTGTTTCTCTAATGTCTGGTGTAATGTGAGAGTTTTACCCGGACTGACTGATAGCGCTGTGAAGTATTTATGAGTTAGCCAGGTTGTGTATTTTCAACTTCAGTCGTTTACAGAAGATGTTGTCTGGTACCTCACGGTGCTCATTCAGGTCAAGATTTGCAAACATACACACACACACACACACACACACACACACACACACACACACACACACACACACACACACACACACACACACACACACACACACACACACACGCACACACACACACACACACACAAACACAAACACACACACACACACAAACACTAACACTAACGCACACAACCACAACACACACACACACACACACACACACACACACACACACACACACACACACACACACACACACACACACACACACACACACACACACACACACACACACACACACACACACACACACACACACACACACACACACACTAACACACACACACACACACACACACACACACACACACACACACACACACACACACACACACACACACACACACACACACACATAATGCAAATAGTCTGGGTAGCCATTTTATTACCTGTTCAGGAGTCTTATGGCTTGGGGGTAAAAACTGTTGAGAAGCCTTTTTGTCCTAGACTTGGCACTCCGGTAGAGGTCCTGGATGGCAGGCAGCTTGGCCCCAGTGATGTACTGGGCCGTTCGCACTACCCTCTGTGGTGCCTTGCGGTCGGAGGCCGAGCAGTTGCCATACCAGGCAGTGATGCAACCAGCTCTCGCTGTAGAACCATTTGAGGATCTGAGGACCCATGCCAAATCTTTTTAGTTTCCTGAGGGGGAATAGGCTTTGTCTTGCCCTGTTCACGACTGTCTTGGTGTGTGTGTGTGTGTGTGTGTATTTGTTTGCTGTGAGTGGGAAAGTGTGTCACATATCTTAGGTCTTCACTAAGTTACTCGTCGTCTTTGTGTCACCACTTTGTGTGAATTAGCTGCTGTGTGTCTGTCTGTGATTACAGAGGAGCTACCTGACCCAATGTTTTCTCTGTTCCTTTGGCTCTACCGTACCTCTCTTTCATTTTTAACTCTCTCCGTGTCCCTCTTTCTATCGCTACTTGATATTTCTCTTCCAGCTCTGTCAACAGTAATCACTTCATTCCCCCTGTTGTTTCCCCCCCCTCCTTTCCCCCCCCTCTCCTTTTCAACCCCTCTCCTCCCCCTCTCCTTTTCCCCACCTCTCCTTTCCCCCCCCCTCTCCTTTCCCCCACCTCTCCTTTCCCCCCCTCTCCTTTCCCCCACCTCTCCTTTCCCCCACATCTCCTTTCCCCCTCTCCTTTCCCCCTCTCCTTTCCCCCTCTCCTTTTCCCCCTCTCCTTTCCCCCACCTCTCCTTTTTCCCCCTCTCCTTTCCCCCCTCTCCTTTCCCCCTCTCCTTTCCCCCACCTCTCCTTTCCCCCACATCTCCTTTTCCCCCCTCTCCTTTCCCCCCTCCCCCCCCTCTCCTTTCCCCCCTCTCCTTTTCCCCCCCTCTCCTTTCCCCCACCTCTCCTTTTTCCCCCTCTCCTTTCCCCCCCCTCTCCTTTCCCCCTCTCCTTTCCCCCTCTCCTTTCCCCCTCTCCTTTCCCCCCCTCTCCTTTTCCCCCTCTCCTTTCCCCCCATCTCCTTTTCCCCCCCCTCTCCTTTCCCCCTCTCCCTTTTCACCACCTCTCCTTTCCCCCCCTCTCCTTTCCCCCCCTCTCCTTTTCCCCCTCTCCTTTTCCCCCTCTCCTTTCCCCCTCTCCTTTTCCCCCCACCTCTCCTTCTCCCCACCTCTCCTTTCCCCCCCTCTCCTTTTCCCCCCCTCTCCTTTTCCCCACCTCTCCTTTCCCCCCCCCTCTCCTTTCCCCCCCTCTCCTTTTCCCCCCTCTCCTTTCCCCCACCTCTCCTTTTTCCCCCTCTCCTTTCCCCCCTCTCCTTTTCCCCCCTCTCCTTTCCCCCCCTCTCCTTTTCCCCCTCTCCTTTTCCCCCCTCTCCTTTTCCCCCCCCTCTCCTCCCCCTCTCCTTTCCCCCCCCTCTCCTTTTCCCCCTCTCCTTTCCCCCCCCCCCTCTCCTTTCCCCCCCTCCTTCCCCCTCTCCTTTTCCCCCCTCTCCTTTCCCCCTCTCCTTTCCCCCTCTCCTTCCCCCTCTCCTTTCCCCCCCTCTCCTTTCCCCCTCTCCTTCTCCCCCTCTCCTTTCCCCCCTCTCCTTTTCCCCCTCTCCTTCCCCCCTCTCTTTTTCCCCCTCTCCTTTTCGCCACCTCTCCTTTCCCCCTCCCTCTCCTTTTCCCCCTCTCCTTTTCCCCCTCTCCTTTCCCCCCCTCTCCTTTTCCCCCTCTCCTTTTCCCCCTCTCCTTCCCCCCCCCTCTCTTTTTCCCCCTCTCCTTTTCGCCACCTCTCCTTTCCCCTCCCTCTCCTTTTCCCCCCCCTCTCATTTCCCCCCTCTCCTTTTCCCCACCTCTCCTTTTCCCCCTCTCCTTTTCCCCCTCTCCTTTCCCCCTCTCCTTTTCCCCCTCTCCTTTTCCCCCCCCTCTCCTCCCCCCTCTCCTTTTCCCCCTCTCCTTTCCCCCCCTCTCCTTTCCCCCACCTCTCCTTTTCCCCCTCTCCTTTTCTCCACCTCTCCTTTTCCCCCCTCTCCTTTTCCCCCCTCTCCTTTTCCCCCTCTCCTTTCCCCCTCTCCTTTCCCCCCTCTCCTTTTCCCCCCCTCTCCCTTTTCCCCCCCTCTGCTTTCCCCCACCTCTCCTTTTTCCCCCTCTCCTTTCCCCCCTCTCCTTTCCCCCCCCCTCTCCTTTTTCCACCCTCTCCTTTCCCCCCCTCTCATTTCCCCCCTCTCCTTTCCCCCCCTCTCCTTTCCCCCCTCTCCTTTTCCCCCTCTCCTTTCCCCACCTCTCCTTTTCCCCCCCCCTCTCCTTTTTCCACCCTCTCTTTTTCCCCCTCTCATTTCCCCCCCTCTCCTTTTCCCCCTCTCCTTTCCCCCCTCTCCTTTTCCCCCTCTCCTTTCCCCCTCTCCTTTTCCCCCTCTCCTTTTCCCCCCCTCTCCTTTTCCCCCCTATCCTTTCCCCCACCTCTCCTTTTCCCCCCTCTCCTTTCCCCCCCCTCTCCTTTTCCCCACCTCTCCTTTTCCCCCTCTCCTTTTCCCCCCTCTCCTTTTCCCCCTCTCCTTTCCCCCCTCTCCTTTTCCCCCTCTCCTTTCCCCCACCTCTCCTTTTCCCCCTCTCCTTTCCCCCTCTCCTTTCCCCCTCTCCTTTCCCCCCCCCTCTCCTTTTCCCCCCTCTCCTTTCCCCCACCTCTCCTTTTCCCCCCCTCTCCTTTCCCCCCTCTCCTTTTCCCCCTCTCCTTTTCCCCCCCTCTCCTCCCCCCTCTCCTTTTCCCCCTCTCCTTCCCCCCCCCTCTCCTTTCCCCCACCTCTCCTTTTCCCCCTCTCCTTTTCTCCACCTCTCCTTTTCCCCCCCTCCTTTTCCCCCTCTCCTTTTTCCCCCTCTCCTTTCCCCCTCTCCTTTCCCCCCCTCTCCTTTTCCCCCTCTCCTTTTCCCCCCTCTGCTTTCCCCCACCTCTCCTTTTCCCCCCCTCTCCTTTCCCCCCCTCTCCTTTCCCCCCCCTCTCCTTTTCCCACCTCTCCTTTTCCCCCCTCTCCTTTTTCCCCCCTCTCCTTTCCCCCCTCTCCTTTTCCCCCTCTCCTTTCCCCCCTCTCCTTTTCCCCCTCTCCTTTCCCCCCCTCTCCTTTTCCCCCTCTCCTTTCCCCCTCTCCTTTTCCCCACCTCTCCTTTTCCCCCCTCTCCTTTTTTCCCCCTCTCCTTTCCCCCTCTCATTTCCCCCCTCTCCTTTTCCCCCTCTCCTTTCCCCCTCTCCTTTTCCCCACCTCTCCTTTTCCCCCCCTCCTTTCCCCCTCTCCTTTTCCCCCTCTCCTTTTCCCCCCTCTCCTTTTCCCCCCTCTCCTTTCCCCCACCTCTCCTTTTCCCCCCCTCTCCTTTCCCCCCTATCCTTTTCCCCACCTCTCCTTTTCCCCCTCTCCTTTTCCCCCCTCTCCTTTTCCCCCCCTCTCCTTTTCCCCCCTCTCCTTTTCGCCACCTCTCCTTTCCCCCCCCCCTCTCCTTTTCGCCACCTCTCCTTTCCCCCCTCTCCTTTTCCCCCTCTCCTTTTCCCCCCCCTCTCCTTTTCCCCCCCCTCTCCTTTCCCCCACCTCTCCTTTTCCCCACCTCTCCTTTTCCCCCTCTCCTTTTCCCCCCTCTCCTTTCCCCCTCTCCTTTTCCCCACCTCTCCTTTCCCCCTCTCCTTTTCCCCCTCTCCTTTTTCCCCCTCTCCTTTCCCCCACCTCTCCTTTCCCCCCTCTCCTTCCCCCCTCTCCTTTTTCCCCCTCTCCTTTCCCCACCTCTCCTTTTCCCCCTCTCCTTTTCGCCACCTCTCCTTTCCCCCCTCTCCTTTTCCCCCTCTCCTTTTCCCCCTCTCCTTTTCCCCCTCTCCTTTTCCCCCCCTCTCCTTTCCCCCACCTCTCCTTTTTCCCCCTCTCCTTTCCCCCTCTCCTTTTCCCCACCTCTCCTTTCCCCCCTCTCCTTTTCCCCCACCTCTCCTTCTCCCCCTCTCCTTTTCCCCCCTCTCCTTTTTCCTCCCTCTCCTTTTCCCCCTCTCCTTTCCCCCCTCTCCTTTTCCCCCTCTCCTTTTCCCCCTCTCCTTTCCCCCCTCTCCTTTTCCCCACCTCTCCTTCTCCCCCTCTCCTTTTCCCCCCCTCTCCTTTTTCCTCCCTCTCCTTTTTCCCCCTCTCCTTTCCCCCCTCTCCTTTTCCCCCTCTCCTTTTCCCCCTCTCCTTTTCCCCCTCTCCTTTTCCCCCTCTCCTTTCCCCCACCTCTCCTTTTCGCCCCCTCTCCTTTTCCCCCTCTCCTTTTCCCCCTCTCCTTTTCCCCCCTCTCCTTTTCGCCACCTCTCCTTTTCGCCATCTCTCCTTTTCGCCACCTCTCCTTCTCCCCACCCTCCGCCCCTCCACCATTTAACCTCTCTCCCCGGCGTCACCTTTGGCATGTCTTGCAGAAAACTAATTTGATTGGGCAGAGTGCTTGCCAGTCAATATTTCTACCTCAACGTACTGAGACGGGAGAGAGCTGGGGTTTCTGGGTAGTAGAACTCAGACAGGAACTTGGCACATGACGCAGGCCAACAACACACCCACTCCTCTCCTTCTCCTACATTCTATCATTCTATTGTTCATTCGCTTGCCTTCTCTCTCTCTCTGTTTCTACCTCTTACATGGTAGGTCTCTCCATCCTTCACCTCTCTATAGTCCCTTGTCAGATTTCTTTCATGTTTCAGACCAAAGTACTTTTCCGTTGATTCATTGAAATATTCCATTTCAGTTGACAACATAAATTGACGGGAATTTGAAGTCTGTACAGGTGGATAGTTGATGAGTTTAAATTAACAGGAAGTTGAAGTGTTTGAAGTAGAAAGTTGATGGATTTAAATTAACAGGATGTTTAAGTGTTTACACAGGGATAGTTGATGGGTTTACATTAACAGGAAGTGGAAGTGTTTACTCGGGGATAGTTGGTGGGTTGACATTAACAGGAAGTGGAAGTGTTTACTCGGGGATAGTCGATGGGTTTACATTAACAGGAAGTAGAAGTGTTTACTCAGGGATAGTCTATGGGTTTACATTAACAGGAAGTGGAAGTGTTTACCCAGGGATAGTCGATGGGTTTACATTAACAGGAAGTGGAAGTGTTTACATGTGGATAGTTGGTGGGTTTACATTAACAGGAAGTGGAAGTGTTTACTCGGGGATAGTTGGGGGGTTTACATTAACAGGAAGTGGAAGTGTTTACTCAGGGATAGTCGATGGGTTTACATTAACAGGAAGTGGAAGTGTTTACTTGGGGATAGTTGATGGGTTTACATTAACAGGAAGTGGAAGTGTTTACCCAGGGATAGTTGATGGGTTTACATTAACAGGAAGTGGAAGTGTTTACTTGGGGATAGTTGGTGGGTTTACATTAACAGGAAGTGGAAGTGTTTACTCGGGGATAGTTGATGGGTTTACATTAACAGGAAGTGGAAGTGTTTACTCAGGGATAGTTGGTGGGTTTACATTAACAGGAAGTGGAAGTGTTTACTCGGGGATAGTTGATGGGTTTACATTAACAGGAAGTGGAAGTGTTTACTCGGGGATAGTTGGTGGGTTTACATTAACAGGAAGTGGAAGTGTTTACTCGGAGGATAGTCGATGGGTTTACATTAACAGGAAGTAGAAGTGTTTACTCGGGGATAGTTGATGGGTTTACATTAACAGGAAGTGGAAGTGTTTACTCGGGGATAGTTGATGGGTTTACATTAACAGAAAATGGAAGTGTTTACTCGGGGATAGTTGGTGGGTTTACATTAACAGGAAGTGGAAGTGTTTACTCGGGGATAGTTGGTGGGTTTACATTAACAGGAAGTGGAAGTGTTTACTCGGAGGATAGTCGATGGGTTTACATTAACAGGAAGTAGAAGTGTTTACTCGGGGATAGTTGGTGGGTTTACATTAACAGGAAGTGGAAGTGTTTACTCGGGGATAGTTGGGGGGTTTACATTAACAGGAAGTGGAAGTGTTTACTCAGGGATAGTTGGGGGGTTTACATTAACAGGAAGTGGAAGTGTTTACTCGGGGATAGTTGGTGGGTTTACATTAGCAAGGAATGTAAGAGTGTGCAGGTGTTCATAATAAAACATTCTTATTATAATTTTGTATTTATTTTTATTTAAATTGACTGGGATGTAAGAGAGAACGTGTTGATCCTCAACACTGGGTCACCACAAGGGTGCATTCTGAGCCCTCTCCTGTACTCCCTGTTCACTCACGAATGTGTGGCCACGCACGCCTCTAACTCAATCATCAAGTTTGCGGACTACACTACAGTGGTATGCTTGATTTCCAAGGAGGAGGAGAGGGCCCTCGGAGTGTGGTGTCAGGAAAATAACCTCACACTCAAAGTCAACAAAACTAAGGAGATTATTGTGGACTTCAGGAAACAGTAGAGGGAACACCCCCCTATCCACATCGACGGGACAGTAGTGGAGAGGGTAGTAAGTTGTAAGTTCCTCTACGTACACATCACAGACAAACTGAATTGGTCCACCCACACAGACAGCATCGTGAAGAAGGCGCAGCAACGTCAATTCAACCTCAGGAGGCTGAAGAAATTTGGCTTGTCACCAAAAACACTCACAAACTTCCACAGATGCACAATCGAGAGCATCCTGTCGGGCTGTATCACCGCCTGGTACGGCAACTGCTCCACCCACAACCGTAAGGCTCTCCAGAGGGTAGTGAGGTCTGCACAAGCAAACTACCTGCCCTCCAGAACACCTACACCACCCGATGTCACAGGAAGGCAATAAAGATCATCAAGGACAACACCCACCCGAGCCACTGCCTGTTCACCCCGAAATCATCCAGAAGGCGAGCTCAGTACAGGTGCATCAAAGCTGGGACCGAGAGACTGAAAAACAGCTTCTATCTCAAGGCCATCAGACTATTAAACAGCCACCACTAACATTGAGTGGCTGCTGCCAACACACTGACTCAACTCCAGCCACTTTAATAATGGGAATTGATGGAAATTGATATAAAATATATCCCTAGCCACTTAAAACAATGCTACTTAATATAATGTTTACATACCCTACATTATTCATCTCATATGTCTATGTATATGTATATACTGTACTCTATCATCTACTGCATTTTGATGTAATACATGTATCACTAGCTACTTTAAACTATGCCACTTTGTTTACATACCCTACATTACTCATCTCATATGTATATACTGTACTCGATACCATCTACTGCTTCTTGCCTATGCCGTTCTGTACCATCACTCATTCATGTATATTTATGTACATATTCTTTGTCCCTTTACACTTGTGTATTTAAGGTAGTTGTTTTGGAATTGTTAGGTTAGATTACTCGTTGGTTATTACTGCATTGTCGGAACTAGAAGCACAAGCATTTAGCTACACTCGCATTAACATCTGCTAACCATGTGTATGTGACAAATAACTTTGATTTGATTTGATATTGACTGGGAATGTAAGAGAGAACAAGAAGACAGTTGGTAGGGTTTATATTGACTGGGAATGTAAGAGAGAACAAGTAGACAGTTGGTAGGGTTTATATTGACTGGGAATATAAGAGAGAACAAGTAGACAGTTGGTAGGGTTTATATTGACTGGGAATGTAAGAGAGAACAAGTAGACAGTTGGTAGGGTTTATATTGACTGGGAATGTAAGAGAGAACAAGTAGACAGTTGGTAGGGTTTATATTGACTGGGAATGTAAGAGAGAACAAGTAGACAGTTGGTAGGGTTTATATTGACTGGGAATGTAAGAGAGAACGTAGACAGTTGGTAGGGTTTATATTGACTGGGAATGTAAGAGAGAACAAGTAGACAGTTGGTAGGGTTTATATTGACTGGGAATGTAAGAGAGAACGTAGACAGTTGGTAGGGTTTACATTGACTGGTAATGTAAGAGAGAACGTAGACAGTTGGTAGGGTTTATATTAACTGGGAATGTAAGAGAGAACGTAGACAGTTGGTAGGGTTTATATTGACTGGGAATGTAAGAGAGAATGTAGACAGTTGGTAGGGTTTATATTGACTGGGAATGTAAGAGAGAACGTAGACAGTTGGTAGGGTTTACATTGACTGGTAATGTAAGAGAGAACGTAGACAGTTGGTAGGGTTTACATTGACTGGGAATGTAAGAGAGAACGTAGACAGTTGGTAGGGTTTATATTGACTGGGAATGTAAGAGAGAACGTAGACAGTTGGTAGGGTTTATATTGACTGGTAATGTAAGAGAGAACGTAGACAGTTGGTAGGGTTTACATTGACTGGTAATGTAAGAGAGAACGTAGACAGTTGGTAGGGTTTACATTGACTGGTAATGTAAGAGAGAACGTAGACAGTTGGTAGGGTTTACATTGACTGGGAATGTAAGAGAGAACGTAGACAGTTGGTAGGGTTTATATTGACTGGGAATGTAAGAGAGAACGTAGACAGTTGGTAGGGTTTATATTGACTGGTAATGTAAGAGAGAACGTAGACAGTTGGTAGGGTTTATATTGACTGGGAATGTAAGAGAGAACGTAGACAGTTGGTAGGGTTTATATTGACTGGGAATGTAAGAGAGAACGTAGACAGTTGGTAGGGTTTATATTGACTGGGAATGTAAGAGAGAACGTAGACAGTTGGTAGGGTTTATATTGACTGGGAATGTAAGAGAGAACGTAGACAGTTGGTAGGGTTTATATTGACTGGGAATGTAGAGAGAACGTAGACAGTTGGTAGGGTTTATATTGACTGGGAATGTAAGAGAGAAAGTAGACAGTTGGTAGGGTTTATATTGACTGGTAATGTAAGAGAGAAAGTAGACAGTTGGTAGGGTTTATATTGACTGGGAATGTAAGAGAGAACGTAGACAGTTGGTAGGGTTTATATTGACTGGGAATGTAAGAGAGAACGTAGACAGTTGGTAGGGTTTATATTGACTGGGAATGTAAGAGAGAACGTAGACAGTTGGTAGGGTTTACATTGACTGGTAATGTAAGAGAGAATGTAGACAGTTGGTAGGGTTTATATTGACTGGGAATGTAAGAGAGAATGTAGACAGTTGGTAGGGTTTATATTGACTGGTAATGTAAGAGAGAATGTAGACAGTTGGTAGGGTTTATATTGACTGGGAATGTAAGAGAGAACGTAGACAGTTGGTAGGGTTTATATTGACTGGGAATGTAAGAGAGAACGTAGACAGTTGGTAGGGTTTATATTGACTGGGAATGTAAGAGAGAACGTAGACAGTTGGTAGGGTTTATATTGACTGGGAATGTAAGAGAGAACGTAGACAGTTGGTAGGGTTTACATTGACTGGGAATGTAAGAGAGAACGTAGACAGTTGGTAGGGTTTATATTGACTGGGAATGTAAGAGAACGTAGACAGTTGGTAGGGTTTATATTGACTGGGAATGTAAGAGAGAACGTAGACAGTTGGTAGGGTTTATATTGACTGGGAATGTAAGAGAGAACAAGTAGACAGTTGGTAGGGTTTATATTGACTGGGAATGTAAGAGAGAACGTAGACAGTTGGTAGGGTTTATATTGACTGGGAATGTAAGAGAGAACAAGAAGACAGTTGGTAGGGTTTATATTGACTGGGAATGTAAGAGAGAACGTAGACAGTTGGTAGGGTTTATATTGACTGGGAATGTAAAGAGAACGTAGACAGTTGGTAGGGTTTATATTGACTGGGAATGTAAGAGAGAACAAGTAGACAGTTGGTAGGGTTTATATTGACTGGGAATGTAAGAGAGAACGTAGACAGTTGGTAGGGTTTACATTGACTGGTAATGTAAGAGAGAACGTAGACAGTTGGTAGGGTTTACATTGACTGGTAATGTAAGAGAGAACGTAGACAGTTGGTAGGGTTTATATTGACTGGTAATGTAAGAGAGAACAAGAAGACAGTTGGTAGGGTTTATATTGACTGGTAATGTAAGAGAGAACAAGAAGACAGTTGGTAGGGTTTATATTGACTGGGAATGTAAGAGAGAACGTAGACAGTTGGTAGGGTTTATATTGACTGGTAATGTAAGAGAGAACAAGAAGACAGTTGGTAGGGTTTATATTGACTGGTAATGTAAGAGAGAACAAGAAGACAGTTGGTAGGGTTTATATTGACTGGGAGTGTAAGAGAGAACAAGTAGACATTTGGTAGGGTTTATATTGACTGGGAATGTAAGAGAGAACGTAGACAGTTGGTAGGGTTTATATTGACTGGGAGTGTAAGAGAGAACAAGTAGACAGTTGGTAGGGTTTATATTGACTGGGAATGTAAGAGAGAACGTAGACAGTTGGTAGGGTTTATATTGACTGGGAGTGTAAGAGAGAACAAGTAGACAGTTGGTAGGGTTTATATTGACTGGGAATGTAAGAGAGAACAAGTAGACAGTTGGTAGGGTTTATATTGACTGGGAATGTAAGAGAGAACGTAGACAGTTGGTAGGGTTTATATTGACTGGGAATGTAAGAGAGAACAAGTAGACAGTTGGTAGGGTTTATATTGACTGGGAATGTAAGAGAGAACGTAGACAGTTGGTAGGGTTTACATTGACTGGTAATGTAAGAGAGAACGTAGACAGTTGGTAGGGTTTATATTGACTGGGAATGTAAGAGAGAACGTAGACAGTTGGTAGGGTTTATATTGACTGGGAATGTAAGAGAGAATGTAGACAGTTGGTAGGGTTTATATTGACTGGGAATGTAAGAGAGAACGTAGACAGTTGGTAGGGTTTACATTGACTGGTAATGTAAGAGAGAACGTAGACAGTTGGTAGGGTTTACATTGACTGGGAATGTAAGAGAGAACGTAGACAGTTGGTAGGGTTTATATTGACTGGGAATGTAAGAGAGAACGTAGACAGTTGGTAGGGTTTATATTGACTGGTAATGTAAGAGAGAACGTAGACAGTTGGTAGGGTTTACATTGACTGGTAATGTAAGAGAGAACGTAGACAGTTGGTAGGGTTTACATTGACTGGTAATGTAAAGAGAACGTAGACAGTTGGTAGGGTTTACATTGACTGGGAATGTAAGAGAGAACGTAGACAGTTGGTAGGGTTTATATTGACTGGGAATGTAAGAGAGAACGTAGACAGTTGGTAGGGTTTATATTGACTGGTAATGTAAGAAGAACGTAGACAGTTGGTAGGGTTTATATTGACTGGGAATGTAAGAGAGAACGTAGACAGTTGGTAGGGTTTATATTGACTGGGAATGTAAGAGAGAACGTAGACAGTTGGTAGGGTTTATATTGACTGGGAATGTAAGAGAGAACGTAGACAGTTGGTAGGGTTTATATTGACTGGGAATGTAAGAGAGAACGTAGACAGTTGGTAGGGTTTATATTGACTGGGAATGTAAGAGAGAACGTAGACAGTTGGTAGGGTTTATATTGACTGGGAATGTAAGAGAGAAAGTAGACAGTTGGTAGGGTTTATATTGACTGGTAATGTAAGAGAGAAAGTAGACAGTTGGTAGGGTTTATATTGACTGGGAATGTAAGAGAGAACGTAGACAGTTGGTAGGGTTTATATTGACTGGGAATGTAAGAGAGAACGTAGACAGTTGGTAGGGTTTATATTGACTGGGAATGTAAGAGAGAACGTAGACAGTTGGTAGGGTTTACATTGACTGGGAATGTAAGAGAGAACGTAGACAGTTGGTAGGGTTTATATTGACTGGGAATGTAAGAGAGAACGTAGACAGTTGGTAGGGTTTATATTGACTGGGAATGTAAGAGAGAACAAGAAGACAGTTGGTAGGGTTTATATTGACTGGGAATGTAAGAGAGAACGTAGACAGTTGGTAGGGTTTATATTGACTGGTAATGTAAGAGAGAACAAGAAGACAGTTGGTAGGGTTTATATTGACTGGTAATGTAAGAGAGAACAAGAAGACAGTTGGTAGGGTTTATATTGACTGGGAGTGTAAGAGAGAACAAGTAGACATTTGGTAGGGTTTATATTGACTGGGAATGTAAGAGAGAACGTAGACAGTTGGTAGGGTTTATATTGACTGGGAGTGTAAGAGAGAACAAGTAGACAGTTGGTAGGGTTTATATTGACTGGGAATGTAAGAGAGAACGTAGACAGTTGGTAGGGTTTATATTGACTGGGAGTGTAAGAGAGAACAAGTAGACAGTTGGTAGGGTTTATATTGACTGGGAATGTAAGAGAGAACAAGTAGACAGTTGGTAGGGTTTATATTGACTGGGAATGTAAGAGAGAACGTAGACAGTTGGTAGGGTTTATATTGACTGGGAATGTAAGAGAGAACAAGTAGACAGTTGGTAGGGTTTATATTGACTGGGAATGTAAGAGAGAACGTAGACAGTTGGTAGGGTTTACATTGACTGGTAATGTAAGAAAGAACGTAGACAGTTGGTAGGGTTTATATTGACTGGGAATGTAAGAGAGAACGTAGACAGTTGGTAGGGTTTATATTGACTGGGAATGTAAGAGAGAATGTAGACAGTTGGTAGGGTTTATATTGACTGGGAATGTAAGAGAGAACGTAGACAGTTGGTAGGGTTTACATTGACTGGTAATGTAAGAGAGAACGTAGACAGTTGGTAGGGTTTACATTGACTGGGAATGTAAGAGAGAACGTAGACAGTTGGTAGGGTTTATATTGACTGGGAATGTAAGAGAGAACGTAGACAGTTGGTAGGGTTTATATTGACTGGTAATGTAAGAGAGAACGTAGACAGTTGGTAGGGTTTACATTGACTGGTAATGTAAGAGAGAACGTAGACAGTTGGTAGGGTTTACATTGACTGGTAATGTAAGAGAGAACGTAGACAGTTGGTAGGGTTTACATTGACTGGGAATGTAAGAGAGAACGTAGACAGTTGGTAGGGTTTATATTGACTGGGAATGTAAGAGAGAACGTAGACAGTTGGTATGGTTTATATTGACTGGTAATGTAAGAGAGAACGTAGACAGTTGGTAGGGTTTATATTGACTGGGAATGTAAGAGAGAACGTAGACAGTTGGTAGGGTTTATATTGACTGGTAATGTAAGAGAGAAAGTAGACAGTTGGTAGGGTTTATATTGACTGGGAATGTAAGAGAGAACGTAGACAGTTGGTAGGGTTTATATTGACTGGGAATGTAAGAGAGAACGTAGACAGTTGGTAGGGTTTATATTGACTGGGAATGTAAGAGAGAACGTAGACAGTTGGTAGGGTTTACATTGACTGGTAATGTAAGAGAGAATGTAGACAGTTGGTAGGGTTTATATTGACTGGGAATGTAAGAGAGAATGTAGACAGTTGGTAGGGTTTATATTGACTGGTAATGTAAGAGAGAATGTAGACAGTTGGTAGGGTTTATATTGACTGGTAATGTAAGAGAGAACGTAGACAGTTGGTAGGGTTTACATTGACTGGGAATGTAAGAGAGAACGTAGACAGTTGGTAGGGTTTATATTGACTGGGAATGTAAGAGAGAACGTAGACAGTTGGTAGGGTTTATATTGACTGGGAATGTAAGAGAGAACGTAGACAGTTGGTAGGGTTTATATTGACTGGGAATGTAAGAGAGAACGTAGACAGTTGGTAGGGTTTATATTGACTGGGAATGTAAGAGAGAACGTAGACAGTTGGTAGGGTTTACATTGACTGGGAATGTAAGAGAGAACGTAGACAGTTGGTAGGGTTTATATTGACTGGGAATGTAAGAGAGAACGTAGACAGTTGGTAGGGTTTATATTGACTGGGAATGTAAGAGAGAACAAGAAGACAGTTGGTAGGGTTTATATTGACTGGGAATGTAAGAGAGAACGTAGACAGTTGGTAGGGTTTATATTGACTGGGAATGTAAGAGAGAACGTAGACAGTTGGTAGGGTTTATATTGACTGGGAATGTAAGAGAGAACAAGTAGACAGTTGGTAGGGTTTATATTGACTGGGAATGTAAGAGAGAACGTAGACAGTTGGTAGGGTTTACATTGACTGGTAATGTAAGAGAGAACGTAGACAGTTGGTAGGGTTTACATTGACTGGTAATGTAAGAGAGAACGTAGACAGTTGGTAGGGTTTATATTGACTGGTAATGTAAGAGAGAACAAGAAGACAGTTGGTAGGGTTTATATTGACTGGTAATGTAAGAGAGAACAAGAAGACAGTTGGTAGGGTTTATATTGACTGGGAATGTAAGAGAGAACGTAGACAGTTGGTAGGGTTTATATTGACTGGTAATGTAAGAGAGAACAAGAAGACAGTTGGTAGGGTTTATATTGACTGGTAATGTAAGAGAGAACAAGAAGACAGTTGGTAGGGTTTATATTGACTGGGAGTGTAGAGAGAACAAGTAGACATTTGGTAGGGTTTATATTGACTGGGAATGTAAGAGAGAACGTAGACAGTTGGTAGGGTTTATATTGACTGGGAGTGTAAGAGAGAACAAGTAGACAGTTGGTAGGGTTTATATTGACTGGGAATGTAAGAGAGAACGTAGACAGTTGGTAGGGTTTATATTGACTGGGAGTGTAAGAGAGAACAAGTAGACAGTTGGTAGGGTTTACATTGACTGGTAGTGTAAGAGAGAACAAGTAGACAGTTGGTAGGGTTTATATTGACTGGGAGTGTAAGAGAGAACAAGTAGACAGTTGGTAGGGTTTACATTGACTGGTAGTGTAAGAGAGAACAAGTAGACAGTTGGTAGGGTTTATATTGACTGGTAATGTAAGAGAGAACGTAGACAGTTGGTAGGGTTTATATTGACTGGGAATGTAAGAGAGAATGTAGACAGTTGGTAGGGTTTATATTGACTGGGAGTGTAACATGGTGACCAGACAGTGCGCATGTTGATTTTGTCACCCCACAATCAGACGCAATCAGGACAGATAGGTTGAAATATCAAAACAACCTCTGAACCAATTATATTCATTTGGGGACAGTGCGAAAAGCAAGAAACATTTATGGCAATTTAGCTAGCTATCTTGCTGTTGCTAGCTCATTTGTCCTGTGATATAAATAATGGGTTTTTATTTTACCTGAAATGCACAAGGTCCTCTACGCCGACAATTAATCCACAGATAAAACGGTAAACCGAATGAGTTTTTTGATATCCCTCCAATTTTTAAAGCTTAATTTTCATCGATGGACTTTATTGGCAACCAACTTTACGGTGCATTACTACAACCAACTGGCGTGTGGATGTCGGTTCATCTGTCAATCACTCACGTGGGTATATGCTCCTAAAAACCAATGAGGAGATGGGAGAGGCGGGACTTGCAGTGCGTTGAGCGTCACAAATAGCACTAAGTTCTATTTTAGAGATTGACTCCACAGACGCTCGTAGACGTGCGCAAGCAGTGTGGGTACAACGACTGAATAACGTAGGTGTACATTTATTATGCAATGCGAGTGGTGTGGTCTGCATGTAACAGTGTGCACGTGGACAGTTGGTGGCTTTAAGGATTGTAGACAGTTTTCATTTCATGGCAATCATTGTGTCGGTTGGAGGAGGAAGGAAGAGGAATGGAGGAGGTGAGAGAGAGCAGGGCCATTGTTAATGTTGAACAGCAGGACAATCCAAAGACATTAGAGGGGAGTGATGATGGGCCTGGCCTTCCTCCCTCCCTCCCTCCCTCTCTCTCCTCCTCCCCCTCTCTACTCCCCTACACTCCCTTCATCCCTTTCACTCTCTCTCTCTCTCTCTGTCTCTGTCTTTGTCTCTCTCTCTCTACTCGCTGTGGTACAATAGTGACATACCATTTAATAGACTCCCCGCCATGAAACAAACTACCTCAATTAATTCCTCCAACTCAGCCCTGGTCTTTCTCCCATTCCGAACACACACTGCTCTCACACCCCCAGCCAGAGCTCCGAGGGCATGTGTGTGTGTGTGTGTGTGTGTGTGTATGCGTGTGTGTTTGCGCGTGTGATTTCCTTTGTGATACAGGCTAAGTGCAGACCATTTGACTGTCTGTCTCTCCGACCTGTAAGCTGAATGTGGAGCAGACAGACAGGACAGGACAATGTGAAGCAGACAGACAGGACAGGAGAATGTGGAGCAGACAGACAGGACAGGAGAATGTGGAGCAGACAGACAGGACAGGAGAATGTGGAGCAGACAGACAGGACAGGAGAATGTGGAGCAGACAGACAGGACAGGACAATGTGAAGCAGACAGACAGGACAGGAGAATGTGGAGCAGACAGACAGGACAGGACAATGTGAAGCAGACAGACAGGACAGGAGAATGTGGAGCAGACAGACAGGACAGGACAATGTGGAGCAGACAGACAGGACAGGAATGTGGAGCAGACAGACAGGACAGGAGAATGTGAAGCAGACAGACAGGACAGGACAATGTGAAGCAGACAGACAGGACAGGACAATGTGAAGCAGACAGACAGGACAGGAGAATGTGAAGCAGACAGACAGGACAGGACAATGTGAAGCAGACAGACAGGACAGGACAATGTGAAGCAGACAGACAGGACAGGAGAATCTATGTGTGTGTAGCACCGCTGTGTAGTTACATTAAGGATAATTATGAGCGCAATCTCCGGCCTCCTACTGTCTCTGACTCCCAGCCAACCCTCCCTGGGCTCTGCCCCAAGTGGAACTCTATTCCCTACATAGTGCACTACTTTTGACCAGAGCCCTATGGGCCCTGTATATAGGGATTTCTTTTTGTTTTAACTTCAGTTTAATTTAGCAAATAGTTTCTTAACACTTATTTTTGTTAAAACTGCATTGTTGGTTTATGGGCTTCTAAGTATTTCACTGTAAGGTCTACACTTTTCCCCATTCCATTATGGATCAAATCAAATCAAAACATGTTTTGTCACATGTGCCGAATACAACAGGTGTACCGTGAAATCCTTACTTACAAACCTATAACCAACAATGCAGTTTAAGAAAGAGAGCTAAGAAAATATTTACTAAATAAACAGGTGTGTGTGTGTGTGTATGTGTGTGTGTGTGTGTGTGTGTGTGTTCCACGAAAGAGTGCCTTTTGCATCCCTTTGATAATGTAAATAGAAATTGTGCATCAATGTTGAATTTGTAAATCCTGTTTAATTAAAGGAAGTGCCCTTTAATATAGACCACATAGAGAATTCAATAAATCAGATTTGTTTCTATATGAATACAGACTTACTAAAGTGTAAAAATGTCCCTCCATGCACCTTCCTTGTGACTTCGAAGACTATTTGAACCCGCTGAAAACATTACTCAAAGTTGAACCATCATTGTAAAGCATTAGTTATTTTTGTTGCACTGACAGTCATTTCTGAAGACGTTATTTATTTAATGTGATTAGTAATTAATTTCCATCTGCCCTTCATGTTAAGGTCCACTCTGTTACGTTGTCTGAACTCTCATTTTAATATGGTGAAACTATTCCCTTCTAACATAATCTAAAGATGCATTGAACATCTAATAGTCAAACCACAGAGTAAAAGCAGGTGAGATGGATCTACTCTTTTCATTTTCTGGTGTTTTGTGGTGGGAAAAACAGATCAATTAGAGCGTAACACATCAACTCTGTTAGACAGACAGCCAATATAAATGTTTTAACAATAAAAAATATGAACAATTATTGAAGCTTGAACAGTCAGTGTCCGCTTCCCTGTTGCACATTACAAGCTTCCATTTCACCTGTCACAAGGCGATTTCTGGCTGAGGAGAAATCTTCAACCTGTTATGGTCAACCCTGTTGTGTTATTTGACACCTAAATGCCCAGTGGAATCAAAAACGTGATTTTCCAGTATTTTATTTATACTTCCACACTATGAGGTTGGAAAAATACTGTGAAATTGTGAAAATTATGGTAATGGCCTTTTAGTGTAAGAACAATTTGAAAAGACCCCCCCCCACCACACACACACACACACACACACACACACACACACACACACACACACACACACACACACACACACACACACACACACACACACACACACACACACACACACACTCAGAACATTAACATTCTTGGACCTTCGGACATTTCATAGGCACTATAGAATGCTTCCTTTATTTAACATCTCGACATGGAAAAACATGTTTTTAAGGAAGTTGAACATGTGCTCTTTATCAAAAAAGTTACACTTCTCAAAAAGGCACCGACATGGTGGAACGACACATAAAAGGTAATTAGCAGGATAGAGAGAGGGAGAGTGAGGTAATTAGCAGGAGAGAGAGAGAGAGAGAGAGAGAGAGAGAGAGAGAGAGAAAGAGAGAAAGTGAGGTAAATAGCAGGATAGAGAGGGCGAGTGAGGTAATTTGCAGGAGAGAGAGAGGGAGAGTGAGGAAATTAGCAGGAGAGAGAGGGAGGTAATTAGCAGGAGAGAGAGAGGGAGGTAATTAGCAGGAAAGAGAGAGGGAGGTAATTAGCAGGAGAGAGAGGGAGGTTATTAGCAGGAGAGAGAGAGAGGGAGAGTGAGGGAATTAGCAGAAGAGAGAGGGAGAGAGTGAGTTAATTAGCAGGAGAGATAGAAGGAGAGTGAGGTAAGTAGCAGGAGAAAGAGAGGGAGAGTGAGGTAATTAGCAGGAGAAAGAGAGGGAGAGTGAGGTAATTAGCAGAAGAGAGGGGGGGAGAGAGGAAATTAGCAGGAGAGAGAGGAAGGTTATTAGCAGGAGAGAGAGGGAGGTAATTAGCAGGAGAGCGAGAGGTAGAGTGAGGTAATTAGCAGGAGAGAGAGAGGGAGACTGAGGTAATTAGCAGAAGAGAGAGAGGGAGAGTGAGGTAATTAGCAGGAGAAAGAGAGGGAGAGTGAGGTAATTAGCAGGAGAGAGAGAGGGAGACTGAGGTAATTAGCAGAAGAGAGAGAGGGAGAGTGAGGTAATTAGCAGGAGAAAGAGAGGGAGAGTGAGGTAATTAGCAGAAGAGAGGGGGAGAGAGAGAGGAAATTAGCAGGAGAGAGAGAGGAAGGTTATTAGCAGGAGAGAGAGGGAGGTAATTAGCAGGAGAGCGAGAGGTAGAGTGAGGTAATTAGCAGGAGAGAGAGAGGGAGACTGAGGTAATTAGCAGAAGAGAGAGAGGGAGAGTGAGGTAATTAGCAGAAGAGAGAAGGAGAGATAGAGGTAATTAGCAGGAGAGAGAGAGAGGGAGGTTATTAGCAGGAGAGAGAGAGGGAGGTAATTAGCAGGAAAGAGAGAGTGAGGTAATTAGCATGAGAGAGAGGGAGAGAGTGAGGTAATTAGCAGGAGTGAGAGAGGGAGAGAGTGAGGTAATTAGCAGGAGAGAGAGGGAGGTAATTAGCAGGAAAGAGAGAGGGGTGTAAATAGCTGGAAAGAGAGAGGGAGGTAATTAGCAGGAGAGAGAGGGAGAGTGAGGTAATTAGCAGAAGAGAGAGAAGAGTGAGGTAATTAGCAGGAGAGAGAGGGGGAGAGTGGTAATTAGCAGGTGAGAGAGAGGGAGAGTGAGGTAATTAGCAGGAGAGAGAGGGAGAGAGTGGTAATTAGCAAATGAGAGAGAGGGAGAGTGAGGTAATTAGCAGGAGAGAGGGAGAGAGAGAGGTAATTAGCAGGAGAGAGATGTAATTAGCAGGAGAGAGAGTGGGAGAGTGAGGTAATTTGCAGGAGAGAGAGGGAGAGAGTGGTAATTAGCAAGTGAGAGAGAGGGAGAGTGAGGTAATTAGCAGGAGAGAGAGTGGGAGAGACCAAGAAAAGAAACAAGGAAACTAAAGATCGATTTAGAGGAGTAAGTCTTAGAGACTAGAGCGAGACTAAGTTTGCGCTAACAGACTAGAGTGAGACTAAGTTTGTGCTAACAGACTAGAGCGAGATTATGTTTGCGCTAACAAACTAGAGTGAGACTAATTTTGCGCTAACAAACTAGAGTGAGACTAAGTTTGCGCTAACAGACTAGAGTGAGACTAAGTTTGCGCTAACAGACTAGAGTGAGACTAAGTTTGCGCTAACAGACTAGAGTGAGACTAAGTTTGCGCTAACAAACTAGAGTGAGACTAAGTTTGCGCTAACAGACTAGAGCGAGACTAAGTTTGCGCTAACAGACTAGAGTGAGACTAAGTTTGCGCTAACAAACTAGAGTGAGACTAAGTTTGCGCTAACAGACTAGAGTGAGACTAAGTTTGCGCTAACAAACTAGAGTGAGACTAAGTTTACGCTAACAGACTAGAGTGAGACTAAGTTTGCGCTAACAGACTAGAGTGAGACTAAGTTTGCGCTAACAGACTAGAGTGAGACTAAGTTTGCGCTAACAAACTAGAGTGAGACTAAGTTTGCGCTAACAGACTAGAGCGAGACTAAGTTTGCGCTAACAGACTAGAGTGAGACTAAGTTTGCGCTAACAGACTAGAGCGAGACTAATTTTGCGCTAACAGACTAGAGCGAGACTAAGTTTGCGCTAACAGACTAGAGCGAGACTAAGTTTGCGCTAACAGACTAGAGCGAGACTAAGTTTGCGCTAACAGACTAGAGCAAGACTAAGTTTGCGCTAACAGACTAGAGCAAGACTAAGTTTGCGCTAACAGACTAGAGCAAGACTAAGTTTGCGCTAACAGACTAGAGCAAGACTAATTTTGCGCTAACAGACTAGAGTGAGACAACGGTGGAAGTTTGCACAAGAAGTCTTGCTAAACAAAAAGAGAGTAGTGCATTGATCTACGACACTTCCTGATACAGAATGCAGTGATGTACTGAACCTTTTCCCCATAAATAAAGGATAGTGCACAGACATGTGTACAGATTACAGTACAGTGCCCTTTTGGGTTTTGGTCTAATTTACCCCTCCTTAACCTTTTCTCTCTCTCTTCCCTTACCCCCCTTCACCGCTATGGGTTATCAGTTGTCACCGTGTGGGACCTCACACACCCACGCACGCACACACACACACACACACACACACACACACACACACACACACACTGAATGGCATTTGAAGTACAATCCTTAACTTGGTTTTATCGTTGAAAGAGTAGCAACAAGCTCTCACAGTCTCACTGCAGAAATAGACGTTCATCCACGTTCTCCAAACGTCAAGTCAACTTGAATGTTAATAGCGCTCACTGTTGGTTTTGAAGGCTTTTCCCGACGTCCTCGGGACATGGATAATTTGGAAGTCAATCTTGAACGTCCTGGCTGAGAGGAAAGCCTGTAATCATTGTTGAGAGATTCCACTATTATATATTTCTTCCTCCTCCTCCTCACCCTCATGTTGCCAATACACACTCTTCCCCTCTCTTTCCTCTCTCTACCCTCCTCTCTTCTCTCTCCCTCTCCCTCTCCTCCTCTCTTCTCTCACGCTCTCCCTCTCTTCCTCTCTTCTCTCACGCTCTCCCTCACCCTCTCCTCCTCTCTTCTCTCCCTCTCTCACTCTCACGCTCTCCCTCTCTCCCTCTCACGCTATCCCTCTCCCTCTTCTCCTCTCTTCTTTCATGCTCTCCCTCTCACTCTCCTCCTCTCTTCTCTCACACTCTCCCTCTCTCGCTCTCTCTCACCCTCTCCTCCTCTCTTCTCCCCCTCTCTCCATCTCATGCTCTCCCTCTCTCCCTCTCACGCCTTCCCTCACCCTCTCGTCCTCTCTTCTCTCCCTCTCTTCCTCTCCCTCTCCTCCTCTCTTCTCTCACGCTCTCCCTCTCCTCCTCTTCTCTGCCGCTCTCCCTCTCTCCCTCTCACGCTCTCCCTCACCCTCTCCTCCTCTCTTCTCTCCCTCTCTCCCTCTCATGCTCTCCCCCTCTCCCTCTCACGCTCTCCCTCACCCTCTCCTCCTCTCTTGTCTCCCTCTCTCCCTCTCCTCCTCTCTTCTCTCACGCTCTCCCTCTCCCTCTCCCTCTCCTCTCTTCTCTCACGCTCTCCCTCACCCTCTCCTCCTCTCTTCTCCCCCTCTCTCCCTCTCATGCCCTCCCTCTCTCCCTCTCACGCTCTCCCTCACCGTCTCCTCCTCTCTTCTCTCCCTCTCTCCATCTCCTCCTCTCTTCTCTCACGCTCTCCCTCTCCCTCTCCATCTCCTCTCTTCTCTCACGCTCTCCCTCTCCCTCTCCTCCTCTCTCATCTGCCGCTATCCCTCTCTCCCTCTCACGCTCTCCCTCTCCTCCTCTCTTCTCTCATTCTCTCCCTCTCCCTCTCCTCCTCTCACTCTCCTCCTCTCTTCTCTGCCGCTCTCCTCCTCATGACTCCACTTCAAGTCAAGTGGCATTTCCATTTTACAATTGCTTCCAAGCCCCTTTGTGAATAGAATCGAATTACACTGAAAAGCACTGATTGATTCTTTCTCAACACAAAAGCTTCTCGTGCTTTAAGCTGCTATCCAGCCCCTGGGCCTCTGCTGTACTGCCTATTGAAGCCAGACCAGACGGTCATTGTAGTCATTATAGTATGAATGGTAAGAGGGTAAGAGGTAAGGGACATAGTGAGGAGGGGAGGAGGGGAAGAGTGTAAGAGGGTGTGGAGGGTGATGGTGGAGGGAGTGAGGTCTAGTGATGGTGTGTGTGTGGATGGGATGTGTTTTTTTTTCATATGCTTTCTTTCACACTACCTACTGTACTGGCTGACTGTACTGGCTGACTGGCTGACTGGCTGACTGACTGACTGACTGGCTGGCTGGCTGGCTGGTTGGCTAGCTGACTGGCTGACGACTGACAGACTGACTGACTGGCTGGCTGGCTGACTGGCTGACTGGCTGATTGACTGGCTGACTGGCTGGCTGACTGACTGACTGACTGACTGACTGGCTGGCTGGCTGGCTGGCTGGCTGGCTGGCTAGCTGACTGACTGACTGACTGACTGACTGGCTGGCTGGCTGGCTGGCTGGCTGGCTAGCTGACTGACTGACTGGCAGACTGACTGGGTGGCTGACTGGCTGACTGGATGACTGACTGACTGGGTGACTGACTGACTGGCTGACTGACTGGGTGGCTGACTGACTGGCTGACTGACTGACTGGGTGGCTGACTGGCTGACTGTCTATAAGACTGTCTATGTGGAGGCTATATACAGGGGGTACAAACACAGAGTCAATGTGGAGGCTATATACAGGGGGTACCAACACAGAGTCAATGTGGAGGCTATATACAGGGGGTACCAACACAGATTCAATGTGGAGACTATATACAGGGGGTACCAACACAGAGTCAATGTGGAGGCTATATACAACACAGAGTCAATGTGGAGACTATATACAGGGGGGGTACACAGAGTCAATGTGGAGGCTATATACAGAGTCAATGTGGAGGCTATATACAGGGGTACACAGAGTCAATGTACTATATACAGGAGGTACCAACACAGAGTCAATGTGGAGGCTATATACAGGGGTACCCGACACAGGGGTAGGCCACCCGACACAGAGTCAATGTGGAGGCTATATACAGGGGGTACCGACACAGAGTCAATGTGGAGGCTATATACAGGGGGTAACGACACAGAGTCAATGTGGAGGCTATATACAGGGGGTAACGACACAGAGTCAATGTGGAGGCTATATACAGGGGGTACCGACACAGAGTCAATGTGGAGGCTATATACAGGGGGTACCCGACACAGAGTCAATGTGGAGGCTATATACAGGGGGTAGGCCAGTACCAACACAGAGTCAATGTGGAGGCTATATACAAGGTGTTACGACACAGAGTCAATGTGGAGGCTATATACAGGGACACAGAGTACGGTACAGAGTCAATGTGGAGGCTATATACAGGGGGTACCGACACAGAGTCAATGTGGAGGCTATATACAGGGGTACCGACACAGAGTCAATGTGGAGGCTATATACAGGGGGAGTACAGAGTCAATGTGGAGGTACAGAGTCAATGTGGAGGCTATATACAGGGGGTACCAGTACAGAGTCAATGTGGAGGCTATATACATGTGGGGGCTATATACCGACACAGAGTCAATGTGGAGGCTATATACAGGGGGTACAGAGTCAATGTGGAGGTACAGAGTCAATGTGGAGGCTATATACAGTACATAGTCAATGTGGAGGTACTGGTACAGAGTCAATGTGGAGGCTATATACAGGGGTTACGGTACAGAGTCAATGTGGAGGCTATATACAGGGGGTACCGGTACAGAGTCAATGTGGAGGCTATATACAGAGTCAATGTGGAGGCTATATACAAGGTGGTACAGAGTCAATGTGGAGGCTATATACAGAGTCAATGTGGAGGCTATATACAGGGGGGTACAGAGTCAATGTGGAGGCTATATACAGAGTCAATGTGGAGGCTATATACAGGGGGTACCGGTACAGAGTCAATGTGCGGGGCACCGGTTAGCTGAGGTAGTATGTACATGTAGGTAGAGTTATTGAAGTGACTATGCATAGATGATAACAACAGAGGTGTAAACCTGTATCTATACGAGACCTAATGGATGAACATGTTCCTTCTCCATAAACCCTCTCTCTCTCTCTCTCTCTCTCTCTCTCTCTCTCTCTCTCTCTCTCTCTCTCTCTCTCTCTCTCTCTCTCTCTCTCTCTCTCTCTCTCTCTCTCTCACTCTCTCCCTCTCTTTCTCTCTCTCTCTCTCTCTCTCTCTCTCACTCTCTCCCTCTCTTTCCCTCTCTCTCTCTCTCTCTCTCTCTCAATTCAATTCAATTCAAGGGGCTTTATTGGCATGGAAAACATGTGTTAACATTGCCAAAGCAAGTGAGGTAGATAATATACAAAAGTGAAATAAACAATCAAAATTAACAGTAAACATTACACATACAGAAGTTAAAAAACAATAAAGAAATTACAAATGTCATATATATATATATATATATATATATATATATATATATATATATATATATATATATATATACACAGTGGGGATAACAAGTATTTGAAACACTGCCGATTTTGCAGGTTTTTCCACTTACAAAGCATGTAGAGGTCTGTCATTTTTTATCATAGGTACACTTTAACTGTGAGAGACTCTAAAACAAAAATCCAGAAAATCCCATTGTATGATTTTAAGTAATTAATTTGCATTTTATTCCATGACATAAGTATTTGATACATCAGAAATGCAGAACTTAATATTTGGTACAGAAACATTTGTTTGCAATTACAGAGATCATACGTTTCCTGTAGTTCTTTGACCAGGTTTGCACACACTGCAGCAGGGATTTTAGCCCACTCCTCAATACAGACCTTCTCCAAATCCTTCAGGTTTCGGGGCTGTCGCTGGGCAATACAGACTTTCAGCTCCCTCCAAAGATTCTCTATTGGGTTCAGGTCTGGAGACTGGCTAGGCCATTCCAGGACCTTGAGATGCTTTTTACGGAACCACTCCTTAGTTGCCCTGGCTGTGTGTTCCGGGTCATTGTCATGCTGTAAGACCCAGCCACGACCCATCTTCAATGCTCTTACTGAGGGAAAGAGGTTGTTGGCCAAGATCTCGCGATACATGGCCCCATCCATCCTCCCCTCAATACGGTGCAGTCGTCCTGTCCCCTTTGCAGAAAAGCATCCCCAAAGGATGATGTTTCCACCTCCATGCTTCACGGTTGGGATGGTGTTCTTGGGGTTGTACTCATCCTTCTTCTTCCTCCAAACACAGCAAGTGGAGTTTAGACCAAAAAGCTCTATGTTTGTCTCATCAGACCACATGACCTTCTCCCATTCCTCCTCTGGATCATCCAGATGGTCATTGGCAAACTTCAGACAGGCCTGGACATGCGCTGCTTGAGCAGGGGGACCTTCCGTGCGCTGCAGGATTTTAATCCATGACGGCGTAGTGTGTTACTAATGGTTTTCTTTGAGACTGTGGTCTCAGCTCTCTTCAGGTCATTGACCAGGTCCTGCTGTGTAGTTCTGGGCTGATCCCTCACCGTTCTCATGATCATTGATGCCCCACGAGGTGAGATCTTGCATGGAGCCCCAAACCGAGGGTGATTGACCGTCATCTTGAACTTCTTCCATTTTGTAATAATTGCGCCAACAGTTGTTCCCTTCTCACCAAGCTGCTTGCCTATTGTCCTGTAGCCCATCCCAGCCTTGTGCAGGTCTACAATTTTATCCCTGATGTACTTACACAGCTCTCTGGTCTTGGCCATTGTGGAGAGGTTGCGGTCTGTTTGATTGAGTGTGTGGACAGGTGTCTGTTATACGGGTAACGAGTTCAAACAGGTGCAGTTAATACAGGTAATGCATGGAGAACAGGAGGGTTTCTTAAAGAAAAACTAAAAGGTCTGTGAGAGCTGGAATTCTTACTGGTTGGTGGTGATCAAATACTTATGTCATTTAGTAAAATGCAAATTAATTACTTAAAAATCATACAATGTGATTTTCTGCATTTTGTTTTAGATTCCGTCTCTCGCAGTTGAAGTGTACCTATGATAAGAATTACAGACCTCTACATGCTTCGTAAGTAGGGAAAAAACCTGCAAAATCGGCAGTGTATCAAATACTTGTTCTCCCCACTGTATACAGTGTTGTAAAAATGTACAAATGGGATACAGTACACAAGGGAAAATAAATAAGCATAAATATGGGTTGTATTTACAATTGTGTTTGTTCTTCACTGGTTGCCCTTTTCTTGTGGCAACAGGTCACAAATCTTGCTGCTGTGATGGCACAATGTGGAATTGCACCCAGTAGATTTGGGAGTTTATCCAAATTGGATTTGTTTTCAATTTTTTTGTGGATATGTGTAATCTGAGGGAAATATGTGTCTCTAATATGGTCATACATTGGGCAGGAGGTTAGGAAGTGCAGCTCAGTTTCCACCTCATTTTGTGGGTAATGTGCACATATCCTGTCTTCTCTTGAGAGCCATGTCTGCCTACGGCGGCCTTTCTCAATAGCAAGGTTATGCTCACTGAGTCTGTACATAGTCAAAGCTTGGGTCACAGTGGCCTGGTATTCTGCCACTGTGTAATCTCTGTTTTAGGCTAAATAGCATTCTAGGTTGCTCTGTTGTTTTGTTAATTCTTTCCAATGTATAAAGCTTTTTCTTTTCTCATGATTTGCTTGGGTCTAATTGTGTTGCTGTCCTGGGGCTCTATGGGGTGTGTTTGTGTACGTAACAGGGCCCCAGGACCAGCTTTCTTAGGGGACTCTTCTCCAGGTTCATCACTCTGTAGGTGAAGGCTTTGTTCAACCCAGTTGTCGCCAGTTAGCTGAACATCCAACCCAGTTGTCGCCAGTTAGCTGAACATCCAAACCAGTTGTCGCCAGTTAGCTGAACATCCAACCCAGTTGTCACCAGTTAGCTGAAAATCCAACCCAGTTGTCACCAGTTAGCTGAACATCCAACCCAGTTGTCACCAGTTAGCTGAACATCCAACCCAGTTGTCACCAGTTAGCTGAACATCCAACCCAGTTGTCGCCAGTTAGCTGAACATCCAACCGAACCGTTGCCAGTTAGCTGAACATCCAACCAAACTGTTGCCAGTTAGCTGAACATCCAACCGAACCGTTGCCAGTTAGCTGAACATCCAACCGAACCGTTGCCAGTTAGCTGAACATCCACCCAGTTGTTGCCAGTTAGCTGAACATCCAACCAGTTGTCACCAGTTAACCCGTTGCCAGTTAGCTGAACATCCAAGCTGAACCGTTGCCAGTTAGCTGAACATCCAACCAGTTAGCTGAACCGTTGCCAGTTAGCTGAACATCCAACTGAACCGTTGCCAGTTAGCTGAACATCCAACTGAACCGTTGCCAGTTAGCTGAACATCCAACTGAACCGTTGCCAGTTAGCTGAACATCCAACCCAGTTGTCACC